>NC_079504.1:30627613-30709604 GCF_030052815.1 Hevea brasiliensis | reverse complement strand
TAATGGACATTGCAGGATCATACATTGTCCCATGTGCAGGAGAGATGTAGAAGAAACTCCAGCAGGTCATATAATGTGTACAACCCCTATTGTAATAAGCGTAAATTGGGATCAGAATGCACGTGGTGACATTATGGTAGATGCACTACTGAGAATGAAAGAAATAAGCCATTACACGAGCGATGTAAAGCCTCTTACTTTCCTCTCTTTTTCCTCTTTCTAATTTTACTTTTGCACCAAATATTTCTTTTAATTTCTTTTCTTTTTTTTATTTTTTTATTTTTTATTTTTTATCCCTCTTTAACACAAGGACAGACAGATGCTCATGTAATTGTTGGTCTAACCAGTGAAATTCAGAGTGCTTCAACTATCAAAGCCCAGGATCTTCAATGAATGTTCTGTTCCCTCAATGTTGCTTTAATTCTTTGTTCTTGGGTTTTGCTTTTTGTGTTCTAGATTTTGAGGTTCCTGTTGTTCCCAAGGAAGGTGATTGTTTCTACTTTGCATGTGAATGCCGTTTCAAAATTCCTACGAGAGAAACATATGACAATGAAAGGTCTGGCAGGTTTTTGTCTTCACTCAACCTTTTTTTTGAGGTGGTCTTTGAATCAGACCATCTGTTTCTTTTCTACTACAAGCCACGTTATCTTTGTAATCTAAATCATTTCCTCATACAAAGTTGTTGCAATGTCATGGAAGCGTCATTTGTGTTCAAATCAGAATTCAAATATTCTCAGTTGAAGGTGAAAATGTGTGGGATCCAACTATTGTATTCCAAAGATGTGCTGCACAAATGCAATGCAAGCATAAAACAAAGCAAGTTCTCATCACGATATGGAGCAACCAGGGACGAGTTCCTACAATTGTTGGAAACCGACACCAACAAGAAGAGAAGCAGGGAAAACTCCTTCCCCTTGGATTGCATTACCATCATTGCAGATGGCAAATCTGATTATGAGGAAGAAGAACAACCACACCCTAAAAGAGTAAAGTGAACACTAGCACCAAAGTGATTGTAAGTCAACCCCCCAATTCCCCTTGTTTTTGTCACTAATAAATATTACAATCATTGAATTCTTACCGTGTCTTCTGTTATTTGTTCTTAGGTGGTGCTTTCAATGGCATTAGCCACACGTTGCCTCAAGTATAGATAAGATGCGAAACTAGCTTTATAAATTGTAAGGCTATGTTTGGATGTGAGTCATGTTGACATTTTTCCGAAGTACATAATTCAACATTTTGTGATTTGAACCTATGATCTTAGTTTGCAAAATATTCAATTTGTGTATTCATTACATATATTCAAGTGAACGAGCTGCTCATTGAATATCAAACCACCAAAATTTTGGCATTATACATGCACATAGTGAAATTTTCGTGTCAAACGTGATTTGCTTTCTTGGTGGGTATATCAAAAACTTCTACAATACCTCGAAATTTTGGCTGCATTTTTATCTTTGATGGTTCACTCATATGTGCCTGGATACAATAGTTTGAATGAATTTTGAACAAAAATTATTATGAAATTTTAATTTGTATATTCATATCCAGGGATGTGTGTGTATAGGAGATCTGCTTTCCAGTGTATCCGACACACCTGTTACTAAATTAGTATCTTCATATCATAGCAAAGTGACAAAAAGAAACAACTTTAATATACTTCTGATCTTCTAATTTATTGAAGTTATTCACATATAAAAACTTTTCAGTACTCTCTAGGTCCTCTAGCTTCCACCATTCTATGATAAATCCCGTAATTTATACGAATGCTCTGCATGATATAGTATTACCGTTAGCCATGTTTGTATATTTATCAATATAGATATTATTGTTTGAGGGAAATAATTCTAAAATTCTTTAAATTCACTTTCATATACAATTTCTTCCATGGATCATGAAATACGTGTATGTATATTTTCTATGAATTATTATTATTATCCTGACTGCAACTCACTTCAGACAATTACTGCATGTGAAATGGTTTCAATGAATTTGTATGAAAATTAATAACAACGAGCAATAGTAGTAAAAAATGTTTGCATTTATGGTGATCTTGAAAGTTGAAACTAAAATTGATTTTTGCATTAATATCACTTCTCTTTGCAATTCATTAGTCAATTAGTGTTAGCCTGTTGAGATTGGTTAATCTTCTAATTGAACAATGCAGGAGCTCTGAATAACAAAGTTTCCTTGTAACTGAAAAGTGAAACAGAGCATTACTGTGATTTTATCAATAATTTCTCAAATAGAGCACCGTAGTAATACATTGACAATTAAAAGAATTGAGCCTGCAATTTTTTGCAACAAGAGAGTCTAAATTTTAGCTGACTTTGATGACTAATAACTAGGATTCTTTTTGGTGGAATAGACTAATTGTGTAAGACACAGAGCTGAAGTTGAGTCAATAAAAGAAGCAGAGTTGGTTTAGAAGAGGCATATGCATTAAAAGAAGCATGAATTCATCTGCATGGTAAGGAAAATTCATTTGGATTTAACATTTCTTTTATACCGAATGAAACAGGTCAACATACTTATCAGATGGCTTGTACTTCATCTTCTATCATTCCGTCTAAAACAACACATGATGTTTTCCTTGGCTGTAGAGTTGATGATACTAGTGAAAATTTTACTAGTAACGGTTTGTGTAGAAAACTGTTTGTGCCATTTGAAAGCTTAAATGCTACCATGATGTTAATTTTCGATGTTTAAATTAATTTATTTTGACAAAGGGTTTATTTAATTAGTTTTGTAGATAATGTCTATTTTAATTAATTAAATTGGGAGAACTAAAAGATAATGTTAGAGATATAGGAGCTCAAAGCACTTGGATTAATAGGCTTTGTAAAAGAACACACTCATAGGTTTGATACTATATCCAACTCAAAATCTTAATTAATTTATATCTCTATTCATGTAATTATTTAATGGTGGTGTATTTTAAAATTTTAATTGCATTGATGACACAATTTGGTGTAAAAAGATCCATCACCCGCGCAGTTCACTATACAATCCTTTAGCAATTAGCAGGAGTACTCCAAGAAGGAATGTTGCCCCTCTGGTCAAAAAGAAAAAGAAAGAAACGAAAGATCATCAAATCAAAAAAGCAAATTGTGGGTTTGGATGGAAGACGTGCCTCCTCCCATTATGGGTTTTGTGGACCATGATCTGTCTCCTCAGTTTTTTCAATGGTAGTTTTATTCTCTAAAAGAAAAAGCACATTGTGGGTTAGGAGGAGGGCCTTCAAAAGTCTAGAATTCAAAAAAAAAAAAAAAAAAGAAAATTCTTTGAAGCTACAAAGGAATAACGAGGAAGCTACATAGGAATAACGAGGATGAAGAAGGGAATCATAAATGAAGGATAATTAAAATTCACTTTTGTAAATAAAGCAGAAATTCATAATATTCTTTGAATGTTTTTGTGTTTATTTATTATTTTTGAAATGAAATTTGAAATTTTATATATTATTCTTATAGTATTTTGTTTTTTTTTTTAATTTGGTACTGCAAAAGTTGTCCTCATCATGAAAGAAAATTCAAGTATTTTTTTTAATTATCTCATATAAAAATTCACCGCCCATACTAAGAAATGAATCAAGAGAGAATTAAGAAATTAGAGCAGAAGATTGTGGTGAACCTCTGATTAAAAAGAAAGAAAGATCATCAAATCAAATTAAGAAGCAAATAACAAAGATCTCTTTGCTTAAAATTTTCAATAAATTATCATAAAACAAAGATCTCTTTGCTTAACATTTTCAATAAATTATCATAAAAAAATATTAACTTCAATTATTAATTTTGTTAATTGATTTTCATTGAAATTTAAATTAAAGAAATTACAATCTTAAAATAATAATTTTAATACCACTTTCATTGATTATATTTTAAAATTTTAATCATGCATGTTGATAACACATTTTCATATAAAGATCCATCACCCACATCTATATGCTTTACAATCCTATTAAAAGACTCTAAGAAGGAATCAATAAATTAGAGTAGAAGTAAAGGTCTTTTTGTAAGGTTCTGAGAAGAAATCAAGAAATTACATGAGAACTAATAGATCAGGGAAGAGTACAAGTGTTATATAACTAGTCAAAAAGAAGCGAATTATGTTCCCAAGTCATTTCACCGTCTATCAATTTTAAAAGTTAAGAATTTAAAAATTTTATTCCAGTGATTTATAGATAATGATATATTAATTTTTTTTAAAATTTTAAAAATTAAATAATGATTTATCAATTAATTAATTAATTAGAATTATTTTAAATATTTTATTTATTATTAACTATCATGATTTAATTCAAAATTTAAAATCAGCGCAGAATATTTTAAGTTAATATAAAATTATTAAAAGCTTAATTCAATTAATTATATCAAACCTATAAATCTAACCTTTACATTCTCAAATATTTATAAAAACATATTTAAATTATTTTTTACTATTTTTCTTTATTATAAAAGTCATGTTACGAACAATAAATTTCCTATATATTATAATTTTCATAATTAAAATTAAATAATTATTTAGAAATATTTATTTATAATAATAAAAATAAATTATATTATTATAAAACAAATAAATAATGCATATTAAAAATTTTAAAAATAGAATAAGTTTTCAAATATATCTTAAAAGAATTATTTCTTATTTTTTTTAATTTAATTATTCAACAAGAATTGTCATTATAAGAGAAAATTGAAGTATTTCTAATTATTTGTCAATATTTTACATTCATAATTGTCATTGAAACTTCCAGGAAGCTACATTACATAAATCATATGAGATAATTTTATTTAAAAATCCCGCTCTTAAGAAGCAACCAAGAAATTAAGAAATAAAAAAGAAAGAAAGAAAGACCATAGATCAGATAAATAAGGAAATTGCGGGTCAAGGGCTTCTCCTCTCAAGATGTTTCTTTCCAGGTCATTTCACCATCTATGGCCGTGGTTGCAAAAGTCTGGAATTTAAAAAAATTTCATTGGAACTTCCTGGTAGCTGCAGAGGAATAACGAGGATGTTGCAGGCAATCATACAATATAAAGTCCTCAGACGGATTTATCATTTCGCGAAGTTCATCCTTCTTTTACTTCTAATAGTCTCAATACTTCGTTATTGCTTGTCTTTCCTGCCAAATAAATAGCTTCAGTAATTTAGAATCCTGATTACCTGAAGCTATTAATTTATAAAAATATAATTTTTTTTATTTTAATAAATATTACATCAATATAAATAATTTAAAAATTAATTATTAAAGGTTATATAGTGTTTTGTATTACTTAAATTAAATATTCGGAGGTTTTGTATTATAAATTAAATTTTAGCTACTTTTTTTTTGTAGAAATCACTCGTCATCTGAAATTCACTGACCTGACGAATCCAAATTCACGTCGAGCAAGCCCATAAAGGGAGACAAAGTGCTCCCTTTATATTGTTATTATTAAATTTAATTATGTCTTCTTGCCCATTTCACTATTTTCCGTCTTGTAGGTCAATAGTTCCTTACACATACTAGCTATCTATGTTACAATTAATTAATTTATAACTCTATTCAAGTAATTATTTAATGGTGGTGTATTTTGAAATTTTAATAGCATTGATAACACAATTTCGTATAAAGAGACCCATCGCCCACGCAGGTTCACTTTACAATACTTTAGGAATTAGCAGGAGTGTTCCAAGAAGGAACCAAGCAGGAGTGTTGTGCCTCTGGTCAAAAAGAAAAAGAAAGAAACTAATGATCATCAAATCAAAAAGCAAATTTGCCTCCTTTCATTATGGGTTTTGTGGACCATGATCTGTCTCAGTTTTTCAATGAAATTCTTATTCTTAAATAAATAAAAAAAACAAAACAAAAAAAAAAAAAGCAAACTGTGGGTGAGGGGGGCCTTCAAAAGTCTAGAATTCAAAAAAAAAAAAAAAAAAAAAAAAAATTCTTGGAAGCTACAAAGGAATTACGAGGATGAAGCAAGGAATCACAAATGAAGGATAATTAAAATTCACTTTTGTAAATAAAGCAGAAATTCACCGACTCTTCCTCAAATTTTGATTTTGTTCACCTGCTCCCTTTCCTTCTTTCACATGAGAGATTAGTCAATTTTTCACCTACTTGTCTCATATGAAGATCCATCACCCACAAGAAATCACTTTACAATGCTATTAAAAGATTATAAGAAAGGAATCAAGAAATTAGGGTAGGAATGTAAGTCATTTTGTAAGATTTTAATTAAGAAGAAACCAAGAAATTAGAGGAAAGTGAATCAAGAAATTAGAACAGGAGTATAGGTCTTTCTATAAGACGTAAGAGAACAAATAAATTAATAGGTCCTTTTGTAAGACTCCAAGAGGAGACTAATAAATTAGAGTAGAGCATAAATTCTTTTGTAAGACTTTAAGAAGGAACTAAGAAATTAGTGCAGACTCTAAGTGTTATATAACTGTCGAAAAGAAACAAATTGTGGGTTCAAGAAACTATATAATTTCTTTTTTGGGCATTATTTTGCAAATGTTTTTGTGTATTTCTTTTATTATTAAGGTTTTAATTGAATTTAAACTTAAAATTTTATAATTTTAAAGTCAATTACAATTTTATTAAATTAAAATTGAATGATTTCAATTAGGGTGAGCAATCAGTTCAAACCGAAACGAACCGAACAGAATTAAATTATAAAAACCGAACCGTAAATTTTAGAAACCGAACCGAACTGAAATTGATGAAAAACTGAATCGAACCGAACCGCTTTATTTTGGTTCGGTTCAGTTTAAACCGATCGGTTTGATTTTTGATTGATTTTTTAATTTAGACTTGATTTTCAAGTTATTTGGTCTAATTTTAACTTTGGTTTGAACCTAATAACCATTAATCAATGAAATTAAACAATTAATATATATATAATTAAATATAATTCATAAATTTTTCATAAAAATAAATTAATTCAAAAATCGATTCGGTTCAATTTAGTTCGATTTGACTATATAAATTACTATTCGGTTCAGTTCGGTTTAACCGATTTTTTCTCTTCAAAATCGAACCGAACCGAAATAACCGAAATTTTTATAAATTAAAACCGAATCGAATCAATTGAATTTTAAAACCGAACTGATTGAACCGAATTGACTCAGTTTGGTTCAGTTTTTCGGTTTGAACCGAATTCTGCTCAGCCCTAATTTCAATGGTTGCGTATGATGATGGAACAATGATGCGTATAGATCTAACTGAACTTTTAAATATAACACTTTTTTTATAATATCATTAAATTTATAAAATTAACTAGTTGTTTTGCATTATTTTTTATTTTAATAACATAATTTTAATATTTTTTTATATTTTATATGTTTAAAATCATACTATATATTTTATATTTGCGGGTGAGGTCCGACTTGTATTATAAAAACCACAATAATCACTAATATTAAAATTCATTTTATGATTATCTTTTAATTTTATTAAATTATTGCTTATTAATCAAGTTAGATAAATATTTAATTATCTTTTTTCTATACACCTTGTTGTCTCATTCATTTCATGTTTAGAAAGAGAAAAAATTATTAAATTATGTTCTTTAATAAAATATAATTTAGTTTTAAATAAGAAATTATTCTAGCCAATTAAATTAAAAATTTTTAAATAATAATAAATTTGTATATTAATTTTTTAACCGATCAAGATTGAGAGCAGTTTGTTGTTATCAAATTCAATTATATATATATTTTTGTCCATTTCATTATTTTTTATATTTTTTATTTTTATATATATTATAAATTATAAATAAATAGATTATTTTATAAAAGAGATAAAACACCTCAAGTTTGTGAACTCACCTACCCTATCCAGTTAAAAAATTTCTATTTTTTTAATTAAATTATTCGACAAGAATTGTCCTAATGATGGAAAATTTAAGCAATTTTCCCTTATATATATATATATATATATATATGAATAAGAGGAATTAAAAGAGTGGAAATTTAACCCATTTCTATTAAGTGAGTGATATACCTTCAAATATTGAACCAAATCATGGTAGGGATTTCCGATTAATTTTAAAGGTTAACATTCTTATACATCTCCAAGTTCTTAACCAATGGCAATCCAATTTTTATAAAAGAAAAGAAAAAGGAAAAATATTATATTGTCTCTAAAACCAAACAAAAAAAAAAACAAAAATAAATTTGAAATGAATGGAATTTTTGCAAAATTCGAACTGAATTTCATAATTAAATTGGTTTGATAGGTTATTTCGGTCATAAATGTTAATTAAAATTGTTATAAAAAAAAATTGGCTAACATTGATATAGGTAAATATTTGAATTACTTTTGTTAATGAAATAATCCAATTAAACTAATTGTTAAAATTGAAATTAGTATATGAAAGTTTCTGGTTAAATTGATAAAATTAAATAGTTTAGTTAAAATTGAAAAGACAAAATTTTACATTTTTATTTATTTAAATTTTTATTATAATTAGAATTATATAATAATAACAACAAAAGCTTATATACGGGATTCATAATTGTAGCTACATTAAGAATGTTACTTTTATTATTTAAATTTATATAATGAGATAAATAACAAAAAAATTTATATTAAATTCTCTAAAAAAATAATTAGAAAAATAATGTCTTTTACTTATGAAAAGAAAAAACGTTACTTTTTGAAAAATAAAGTTTTATTTATATAAGAGTCCTTTATATAAATATTAAATTAGTATTTTTCATTAATTATATAAAATTTTTTATTTTATTTGATTGGATTAAAATAATTTTGTAATAGAATTATATTGCTTAATATAATGGAATTTAAATTTAAATAAAAAATCAATCTAGTCATCTAAATTACAAAAAATTTAAATAATAATAAATACTTATATTTTTTTTAACCAATTAAAATAAAGGATAATTTGTTATTATTAAATTTAATTATGTCTTCTTGCCCATTTCACTATTTTCAGTCTTGTAGGTCAATGGTTCCTTACACATACTAGCTATCTATGTTACAATTAATTAATTTATAACTCTATTCAAGTAATTATTTAATGGTGGTGTATTTTAAAATTTTAATAGCATTGATAACACAATTTCGTATAAAGAGACGCATCGCCCACGCAGGTTCATTTTACAATACTTTAGGAATTAGCAGGAGTGTTCCAAGAAGGAACCAAGCAGGAGTGTTGCGCCTCTGGTCAAAAAGAAAAAGAAAGAAACTAATGATCATCAAATCAAAAAGCAAATTTGCCTCCTTTCATTATGGGTCTTGTGGACCATGATCTGTCTCAGTTTTTCAATGAAAGTCTTAATTCTTAAATACAAAAAAAAATAAAAAAAAAAAAGCAAACTGTGGGTGAGGGGGGCCTTCAAAAGTCTAGAATTCAAAAAAAAAAAAAAAAAAGAAAATTCTTGGAAGCTACAAAGGAATTACGAGGATGAAGCAGGGAATCACAAAGGAAGGATAATTAAAATTCACTTTTGTAAATAAAGTAGAAATTCATAATATTTTTTGAATTTTTGTGTTTATTTATTATTGTTGTTATTATTATTATTATTGTTTTGATTGAATTGAAATTTGAAATTTTATATATTATTCTTATGCTAAGAAATGAATCAAGAGAGAAATAAGAAGCAAATTTGAGGGTCAAGTGGACATTCTACTATTTCTTTCCGAGTCATTTTATTTATAAAACTAACGAAGATCTCATTTCTTAATTTTTTTTTAATAAATTATCATTTTATTTATTTTTATATGCAACTAATAAATTACAATGCCATCCTCCCTCAAATAAATAAAAAAATTATTAATTATTAATTTTTTAATTAATTTCCATTGAAATTTAAATTAAAGAACTTATAATCTTAAAATAATAATTTTAATACCACTTTCATTGATTATATTTTAAAATTTTAATCGTGTTGATAACACAATCTCATATAAGGATCCATCACCCACATTGATTCACTTTACAGTCCAACCAAAAAACTCCAAAAAGGAACCAAAAATGGCTGTGGTTTTCCTGCTAGCTGGGGAATACTTCGACTACTGGATAAATGCCTCATAACTATTGTGGATGACATATTAGAGATGCATGATTTGATACAGGAAATGGGTCAAAACATTGCTCGGCGTAAAGGTAGAAGATTGTGGAATTCCAAAGACATCTTTCATATGTTGTCAACTAAAATGGTAAGACATGAAGTTTTTTAATGTTAGCCAAGATGATATCATTTAAAAGAAAAATCTAACTTCATTAAGTAATTGAAGGCATGTTTAAATCTCAAGATATCTATAATGCAGCTATTAATATATAAGTTCTAATATTCCATTGTATTCTTTATTTTTGTAGAATTAAAGCAATTGAAGACATGTCTAAAACCAAAGAGTCAAATCCATTTTTTCCCATATCAATTATCTTATAACATTATTTTCAGTAAATATTTAGATAATTGTATCATTTTTTGATAACATTAATTTGCTCATTGCCATATATTAATTATTTGCTCTTGATTGTCAGGGAATGAAAAAAGTTGAAGGCATTTTCTTGGACATGTCTGAATTAGGAAAGATACACTTGGGTCATGTAGCCTTTCCACAGATGCATAACTTAAGATTGCTCAAATGTTATAGGCCTCAGAATTGGTCAGAAAACAAAATTATAGGCTCTACATCTGAATCTAGTGAACCAAGTCATCTTCTGCATCTCTCCAATAAGTTGAGTTTACTTCATTGGGATGAATACCCTTACAAATCTTTACCATCTAATTTTTTAATGGAGAACCTTGTTGAAATCAACATGCAAGGCAGCAAAGTTGAACAACTTTGGAATGGACGTAAGGTATGCATTAATATATATATATATATATATATATATATATATATATAATGATTTTCATAGTATATACATTATTACTTGTTATTTGATTTTCATATTATTTTTGTTGTGCTAAAGGATGATTTGAAATAGACTATAGTGGCATATAATAATTTAGTACATATATTAGTAGTATAATTATAAATTGGGGTGGATAAAAGGGAAAATAATTATTAGGACCAAACTGAAATATTAAAAATGTACTATGACTTTAACTGAAATCAAAATCCTGTACATGTTTTATTTTTCAAGAATTTATCGATTTTGTTTTCTTTGAAAAAAAAATGTTTAGTGTTTTCAACGTGCAGTGTCCTCAACAATTAAAACGGCTCAATCTTTCTGAATCCGTGCACCTGAGGAGGCTCCCAAATCTCTCTTCAGCAACTGAGTTGGAGTGGATAAGTCTGCAGGGATGTGAGAGTTTGCTAGAGATTCCTATGTCGATTCAATGCCTGCAAAAACTTGTTTGTCTTGATCTACAAGGGTGCAAGAAGCTGAGGAGTCTTCCAAACCTTGTCCGGTTGAAATCTCTTAAAGAGCTTTCACCCTCTTATTGCTCAAATTTGAAGATGCTTCCTGAGATTCCAATTGGCATAGAAGAGTTGGAACTGGAGGATTGTGGATTGGAAGGGCTGCCTCATCTGTTCCATTTCTGGAAGATATTTATATTTTAAAGTTGAGGAATTGCGAAAACCTTTTAAGTCTTCCTAGAAGTTTTCATTTGAAAAATTTTGATGCACTTGATCTCAGTGGTTGCTCGAATCTCACCAAGTTACCAGAGATTATAGGAGATTTAAAAGTATTACTGCTAAACAAGACTGCAATAGAAGAATTGCCCTCATCAATAAGATCATTTTCTTCTCTTGTTGTGTTGAATATGAAGGGATGTGAAAATCTCAAGAACCTTCCAAGCTGCATTTGTGACATGAAATTCCTTCAAATGCTTATTCTTAGTGGGTGCTCAAAACTTGGGAAGTTGCCTCCTTTATATGGTTTGTGCTCTTTAAGAGAGCTATATGTTGATGGCACTGCACTTGTAGAAATCCCCATTGACATTTACGCTGCAGAATGCCTTCACAGACTTGTTCTTAGTGGGTGCTCAAAACTTGCAAAATTGCGGCCTCTACATGATTTTTCCCATTTAATGTTGTCATATCTTGATGGCACTGTACTTATAGAAATCCTCATTAAGAGATTGAATGGTAGAAGATCGACTATTGTAATGTGCCACAAGAGACTCCATGCATTGCCGTTAAATTGTACACTAATGGACACTGCAGGATCATACATTGTCCCCATTGCAGAATGTGAGGAACTCAGCGGGTCATATAATGTGTACAACTATTGTAATAGCGTAAATTCGGATCAGAATGCACGTGGTGACATTATGGTAGATGCACTACTGAGAATGAAAGAAATAAGCATTACGTGCGATGTAAGCCTCTCCTTTCCTCTCTTTTTCCTCTTTCTAATTTTACTTTTGCACCAAATATTTCTTCTAATTTCTTTTCTTTTTTATTTTTTTATTTTTTTATTTTTATCCCACTTAAAAACACGGACAGGCAGATGCTCATGTAATTGTTGGTCTACCCGTAAGTGAAAATCCAGAGACCTACAAATATCAAAGCACAGGAACTTCAATGGAAGTTCTGTTCCTCAATGTTGCTTTAATTCTTTGTTCTTGGGTTTTGCTTTTTGTGTTGTTCTAGATTTTGAGGTTCCTGTTGTTCCCAAGGAAGGTGATTGTTTCTACTTTGCATGTGAATGCCGTTTCAAAATTCCTATGAGAGAAACATATGACAATGAAAGGTCTGGCAGGTTTTTGTCTTCACTCAACCTTTTTGAGGTGGCCTTTGAATAAGACCACCTGTTTCTTTTCTACTACAAGCCACGTTATTTTTGTAATCTAAATCATTTCCTCATACAAAGTTGTTGCAATGTCATGGAAGCGTCATTTGTGTTCAAATCAGAATTCAAATATTCTCAGTTGGAGGTGAAAATGTGTGGGATCCAACTATTGTATTCCAAAGATGTGCTGCACAAATGCAATGCAAGCATAAAACAAAGCAAGTTCTCATCACGATATGGAGCAACCAGGCCCGAGTTCCTACAAGTGATGGAAACCGACACCAACAAGAAGAGAAGCAGGGAAAACTCCTTCCACTTGGATTGCATTACCATCATTGCAGATGGCAAATCTGATTATGAGGAAGAAGAACAACCACACCCTAAAAGAGTAAAGTGAACACTTGCACCAAAGTGATTGTAAGTCAACCCCCCAATTCCCCTTGTTTTTGTCACTAATAAATATTACAATCATTGAATTCTTACCATGACTTCTGTTATTTGTTCTTAGGTGGTGCTTTCAATGGCATCAGCCATGCGTTGCCTCAAGTATAGATGAGATACGAAACTAGCTTTATAAATTGTAAGGCTATGTTTGGATGTGAGTCATGTTGACATTTTTCTAAAGTACATAATTCAACATTTTGTGATTTGAACCTATGATCTTAGTTTGCAAAGTATTCAATTTGCATATTCATTACATATATTCAAGTGAACGAGCTGCTCATTGAATATCAAACCACTGAAATTTTGGCATTATACATGCACGTAGTGAAATTTTCGTGTCAAACGTGATTTGCTTTCTTGGTGGGTATATCAAAAACTTCTACAATACCTCGAAATTTTGGCTGCATTTTTATCTTTGATGATTCACTTATATGTGCCTGGATACAATAGTTTGAATGAATTTTGAACAAAAATTATTATGAAATTTTAATTTGTATATTCATAACCAGGGATGTGTGTGTATAAGAGCTCTGCTTTCCAAAGTGTATTCGACACATGTTACTAAATTAGTATCTTCATATCATAGCAAAGTGACAAAAAGAAACAACTTTAATATACTTCTGATCTTCTAATTTATTGACGTTATTCACATATAAAAGCTTTTCAGTTCTCTCTAGGTCCTCTAGCTTCCACCATTCTATGATAAACCCCGTAATTTATACGAATGCTCTGCATGATATAGTATTACCGTTAGCCATGTTTGTATATTTATCAATATAGATATTATTGTTTGAGGGAAATAATTCTAAAATTCTTTATATTCACTTTCAAATGCAATTTCTTGCATGGATCATGAAATACGTGTATGTATATTTTCTATGAATTATTATTATTATCCTGACTGCAACTCACTTCAGACAATTACTGCATGTGAAATGGTTTCAATGAATTTGTATGAAAATTAATAACCAAGAGCAATAGTAGTCAAAAGTGCTTGCATTTACGCTGATCTTGAAAGTTGAAACTAAAATTGATTTTTGCATTAATATCACTTCTCTTTGCAATTCATTAGTCAATTAGTGTTAGCCTGTTGAGATTGGTTAATCTTCTAATTGAACAATGCAGGAGCTCTGAATGACAAAGTTCCCTTGTAACTGAAAAGTGGAACAGAGCATTACTGTGATTTTATCAATAATTTCTCAAATAGAGCACCGTAGTAATACATTGACAATTAAAAGAATTGAGCCTGTAATTTTTTTGCAACAAGAGAGTCTAAATTTTAGCTGACTTTGATGACTAATAATTAGGACTCTTTTTGGTGGAATAGACTAATTGACAAAAGACCTGCAGAGCTGAAGTTAAGTCAATAAAAGAAGCAGAGTTGGTTTAGAAGAAGCAAATGCATTAAAAGAAGCATGAATTCATCTGCATGGTAAGGAAAATTCATATAGATTTAACGTTTCTTTTCTACTGAACGAAACAGATCAACATACTTATCAGATGGCTTGTTCGTCATCTTCTATCATCCCCTCTAAAACAGCACATGATGTTTTCCTTAGTTTTAGAGTTGCTGATACTAGTGAAAATTTTACCAGCCGTGCTTTGTGTAGAAAACTGTTTGTGCCATTTGAAAGCTTAAATGCTACCATGATGTTAATTTTTCGTATTTAAATTAATTTATTTAGACTATGCATTTATTTAATTAGTTTTTTAGATAATGTCTATTTTAATTAATTAAATTGGAGGAACTAAAAGATAATGTTAAAGATATGGAAGCTCCAAGTACTTTAGTTAATAGGTCTTATAAAAGAATTCACTTTTGAGTTTTGACACTATGGGCCTGTTTGGCATTACTGTTGAAACTGCTGTTGAGAAAATCACTTTTTTAAATATACTAGTTAGAGAGTGTTAAAAAATAATTAAAAATTAAATTTGATCAGTTTTAGTCATAAAAACACTATAATAACAAAATAGCTTTTTTCAAACTATTTTTCTCAACAGCATCTAAAGTGGTATTTTTATTCAGAAAAACAGTTTTAGACTCTGAAATTCAATGCCAAACATGACCTATATCCCATTCAAAATCTTAATTAATTTATATCACTTTTCTTGCAGGACAAGAATTCCCTACACATATTAGCTATCTGTGTTAAACAATTAATTAATTTATATCTCTATTCATGTAATTATTTAATGGTGGTGTATTTTAAAATTTTAATTGCATTGATGACACAATTTCGTGTAAAAAGATCCATCACCCGCGCAGTTCACTATACAATCCTTTAGCAATTAGCAGGAGTACTCCAAGAAGGAACCAAGCAGGAATGTTGCACCTCTGGTCAAAAAGAAAAAGAAAGAAACAAAAGATCATGAAATCAAAAAAGCAAATTGTGGGTTTGGATGGAAGAGGTGCCTCCTCCCATTATGGGTTTTGTGGACCATGATCTGTCTCCTCAGTTTTTTCAATGATAGTTTTATTCTCTAAAAGAAAAAGCACATTGTGGGTTAGGAGGGCCTTCAAAAGTCTAGAATTCAAAAAAAAAAAAAAAACAAAAAGAAAATTCTTGGAAGCTACAAAGGAATAACGAGGAAGCTACATAGGAATAACGAGGATGAAGAAGGGAATCATAAATGAAGGATAATTAAAATTCACTTTTGTAAATAAAGCAGAAATTCATAATATTCTTTGAATGTTTTTGTGTATATTTATTTATTTATTTATTATTTTTGAAATGAAATTCAAAATTTTATATATTATTCTCATAGTTTTTTTTTTTTAATTTGGTACTGCAACAGTTGTCCTCATCATGAAAGAAAATTCAAGTATTTTTTTTTAATTATCTCATATAAAAATTCACTGCCCATACTAAGAAATGAATCAAGAGAGAATTAAGAAATTAGAGCAGAAGATTGTGGTGAACCTCTGATCAAAAAGAAAGAAAGATCATCAAATCAAATTAAGAAGCAAATAACAAAGATCTCTTTGCTTAACATTTTCAATAAATTATCATAAAAAAATATTAACTTCAATTATTAATTTTGTTAATTGATTTTCATTGAAATTTAAATTAAAGAAATTACAATCTTAAAATAATAATTTTAATACCACTTTCATTGATTATATTTTAAAATTTTAATCATGCATGTTGATAACACATTTTCATATAAAGATCCATCACCCACATCTATATACTTTACAATCCTATTAAAAGACTCTAAGAAGGAATCAATAAATTAGAGTAGAAGTATAGGTCTTTTTGTAAGACTCTGAGAAGAAATCAAGAAATTAGAGTATGGATGTAAATCATTTTGTAAGATTATAAGAGAATCAAGAAACTACAGGAGAACTAATAGATCGTAGAAGAGTACAAGTGTTATATAACTTGTCAAAAGAAGCGAATTATGTTCCCAAGTCATTTCACCGTCTGTCGCTTTTAAAAGTTAAGAATTTAAAAATTTTATTCCAGTGAGTTATAGGTAATGATATATTAATTTTTTTAAAAATTTGAAAAATTAAATAATGATTTATCAATTAATTAATTAATTAATTAGAATTATTTTAAATATTTTATTTATTATTAACTTTCATGATTTAATTCAAAATTTAAAATCAGCGCTAGAATATTTTAAGTTAATATAAAATTATTAAAAGCTTAATTCAATTAATTATATCAAACCTATAAATCTAACCTTTACATTCTCAAATATATATAAAAACATATTTAAATTATTTTTTACTATTTTTCTTTATTATAAAAGTCATGTTACGAACAATAAATTTCCTATATATTATAATTTTCATAATTAAAATTAAATAATTATTTAGAAATATTTATTTATAATAATAAAAATAAATTATATTATTATAAAACAAATAAATAATGCATATTAAAAAATTTAAAAATAGAATAAGTTTTCAAATATATCTTAAAAGAATTATTTCTTTTTTTTTATTTAATTATTCAACAAGAATTGTCATTATAAGCGAAAATTGAAGTATTTCTAATTATTTGTCAATATTTTACATTACATAAATCATATGAGATAATTCTATTTAAAAATCCCCCTCTTAAGAAGCAACCTAGAAATTAAGAAATTAAAAAGAAAGAAAGATCATCACATAAAATAAATAAGGAAATTGCGGGTCAAGGGGAGTCTTCTCCTCTCACAATGTTTCTTTCTAGGTCATTTCACCATCAATGGCCGTAGGTTTCAGAAGTTCGGAATTTAAAAGAATTTCATTGGAACTTCCTGGTAGCGAAAGAGGAATAACGAGGATGTTGCAGGTAATCATATAATATAAAGTCCTCGTACAGGTTTATCATTTCGCAAAGTTCATTCTTCTTTTACTTCTAAGAGTCTCAATACTTCCTTATTGCTTGTCTTTCCTCCTAAATAAATAACTTCAGTAATTCAGAATCTATTCACCCCTGAAGCTATTAATTTATAAAAATATAATTTTTGTATTTTAATAAATATCGCATCAATATAAATAACTTAAAAATTGATTATTAAAGGTTATATAGGCATTTTATATTACTTAAATTAAATATTACTTAAATTAAATATTATTAAAGTTCCTTTCTCAAGAACTGCTTCTCTTATAATTTACTCTCAGCTTCCATTTCTCTTCTCCACTCAACGATTCAGAAGCTCTATGGTTTTTGTAGCCTCCAATTTCTCCCTCTCTTGCACAAACTTAATTAGCGACTATAAGTCTTCCATTTCAGGTGAGTTGCTTTTATGATCTAATGCTGCATATTCTATTTCTAATTTGTAAAATTTGCTTCTCAAAAGAAGTTTGAATCGCTAGTTGCAGAAACTTAGGCATTTGAATCTTGCTTCTATTATTTAAAATCTGCATAATATGTTATGCTGAACATTTGCTATATTGTATATGATCGAACCGATATGTCAACTTCACTTTCTTCTGTTGGTGCAACCTCTACTTTTGTTTGACTTTTTTTTTTTTGTTCCTTCACCTCTTTGAGAGAAAATTACATGATCTCTTTCCTGGCAATTTGTCTACAATTATAAAATTTTTAAAATTTGTAGCTGGCACCAATAACTCCTCAATTATTGTCCGTCTGTCCTTAGTCATGATATAACGCATTTGGAAGAAAGGAGTTTTATACGTATAGTTGATTCTTTGACTCTGTTCTTCCTTGCTCTTCCTATGCGTATGTAGTATTTAAATTTGTGTAAGTGCCTGTGCTGTGATGTTTCTTTCTATGTTTGTCCATGTTATTGTTTATCATGTAGATATCTTCTTACCATTAGAGAATGTTTAGTGTATGTTTATTATGCTTCACCCTCTTCTGCGGAAAATTTTGGGTGGCTGACAATGGAGAGGAAAAATAAACTCACAAACCCATTTTGACACTTGTTTAGGTTGTTACCTCCTCTAGTAAGTTTCAACATAGTGCTTTGTGATTTTTCTCTTGGTGGTTATGCTAGTTGAGTTCACAGAACCATGAAAATTTTCTAACACTCTCTCTGAGATTAAGTTGGTAAGTGGGGAAAGAATGAATTGCAAAGTAGAAACAGCTCCTGGGTTTGTGTCACCTTAGAAACAAAAATCTAGTCCTTTGCTTTGTACGCTAGTTAAAGAAAAAACAAGTAAAAAATCTTGGTTTTGTATTTGATGATTTTTTTTTTCCTTTGATGAAGATTCCAATCCTTTTGCTAGCTATTAAATTATAAACCTTCCTTTAGGCAGCCGTTACATGATTTTATGTAGCTCTTTCTTTTATCGAAACCAACTTCGAAGAGAGTGTGTGCCTTCTTTTAAGATCTTTGCTTTATTTAGGGTAAGGATCCACCAAAAATAGAAAAAAAAATTCACATTGCTTTTTCTTTCCACTTCTATTTGATTTTTGTTGGACTCTTTGAGGACCTATGTCTGATTATTATATTTTAGTGCTCTTGGCCAAATCCATTTGAATCATACCCTCTAGCCATGATTTTTTATTTGGTGCATTAATTCAGTGGGATTATGAATTACTCTGTTTATAAAGCTAAAATCATCGACTTCTTAATTAGTAAACCAATTTATTGATTGCTAAATTTGTGTTCTATTTGTCCTAATTGTGAAGTGATTTATTCCAGAATTTGTTGAATAATTGACATATGGAATGGAGAAAGGTGGTTTTAACATAAGGATGAATGACAAAGTTTAATAAATGATTCAGTCGTGTAATTCCCGCTGTCAATTGCAAAACCATGCAATCATTCGCCAAATCTCAGGTTCTGCTTTTGCTGATCACTAATGCTCTCTATCATTGTTGTCCCTTTTTTCCCTATGCTTCCCTTCAGTGGTGTTGTTTGTTTGTTTGTTTGTTTTTTCTTTCCTCTTGGCTTGATTGAGGTCCTTAAAACAATTTCAATATCACTGCTCCTTATAGTCCTAAAAATAATTTATAGACATTAAAACTTATTGACAAATAATCTTCACATGGATATGGATGGTATGGAGTTTGTGGAATTGTATAGGAGAATAAAGATTTATTTCTTTTTTTTCAAATGGATTTGGATGGTATGGAGTTCATGATAAATAGTGTCCAGATTAATTCAATTATATTAGTGTTTATGATAAATAATATTTTTTTCTAATCATTCTATAGTACTAGTGTACCTTAATTAAGATAGTTTTAGTCTAAGAATTCTGATCATCCATGTGCAGTATCATATTTAAAAAAAAAAAAGAAAGTTATTTTAATGAATATAGGGACAATTATTCCATTTCAAATCCAATTTAGCTTTAAAAGAAATTTAATTAAGATGTATAAATTCTTATATTTTTGGGGAAAGTACAATTTAGTAATCTACTTTTCCTGCTTTTTCAATTCAAGGATTGAAGAAAATTTCGTGACAAATCGATTATTAAACTATCGCATCGTTAACAAATGAAGGGAATAGGGCTAACGCGTTTGTACTTTGGCTGTTAGGCCATTCTACACCATGCCATGCTATGATGATGCAAAATATAGTAATTCATTTGATGTCTTTGTTCGAGGTAGGGAGAAAGGTCTTTTCGGTGTCACTGCTCCATTTGCATTTGTAGAGTTTGTCCTGCATCTGGTATCTTGGGACGTGTAAATAAAAGGGCAAAATACAAAAAGTACTATGTGGTTTGGGCTATCCTGTAGTTTTGATTTGACAAAATGGTATCCTATGGTTAAGTGCATTAGTGAAGAAGGTACAAATATCCTAACACCATTAATGACTACTGACATGGAATTATTTTTCTACTTAACATGTCACCAGCTATTAATGGTGTTAGAGTGTTTGGACATTCTTAGCTAACGGACTTAACTGCAGGACATTAGCTTGTCAAAACTGAAAGTAAATGATCCTTTTGAAAATGGCCCAAACTACAAGGTGCTTTTTTTGTACTTTTCCTAAATCAAAATATAAATGTACGTTTTATTTTGCAAGACCTTTTCACATACACATAATTACATGCTATGTTAATGGAGTGATCTATTGGTGATGCATAATTGTGTTTTTCAGTTCTGATACTTGATTTTGTATTTGCATGCGAGTAATTAATATGCTTGGAAAGCAGATAATGATACGTCTTATTAGTTGTTTGACTGGATTGTATTCATTTGTTCATCAACCTTCAGGTGAGGAAATAATTTCCGGAGCTCAACGTGTCCATGTACCTGAGTTGCTGGAAGAACGTGCAAAGGCATGTGGCATTGATGTCAATACAATAACAACGTACATTGATTCTTTCAGGTACTCTTTTTTTTTCCATATTTTTCCCTCAATTACCTCAGACCTGTTGTGCTGCTTGTGTCATCTTGTTAGATGATAGGCCTATCAATCAGTTTGTTTCCACAATATTAAATCTTTGAAAAGTTTGATTTTTCAGTGGGCTGTTCACAGATATAGGTGATATAAAAATGATTTTAAAATTTATAAGTGACAAAAAGAATAGAAATGCTTTAATTTTTATTTATTGCTTAAGCTTTAAATCTTTGGTAATTAAGTGCCTTAAACTAATACCATTTTTCTAATAAAGTGCTTTTAGCCACTCAATATTGTCAGAAAGCTGACATGGATGTCTGGGCTCTCTTTTCTTTGAAATACATGCTGATATGGGAACTGGGAAGAGAAATTACGGGCATAGAGATTCATGTGTATTGCAGCTGTTATTGGTTGGATGGATTTGTCATTTGGTTCAATTAGTTCTTTATGCATGTCCAATTGGAATTATTTTTCAGCATAAGTTTTAGAGAAAATAAGGGGGCTTGATGTCCACATTAGTATTCCAGTGGCTAAACTACCAAATGGACTTCGTTAGATTAATTTTGTTTTTGTTTGTCCATGCTTTGGCATGCAAAAATCTAATTTGACGCAATGAAATAGAAATTCACTAAAACTTCAAGTAATTCTAATGTCATTATTTCAATGGAATTAGAAGTATAAGCTAGTAATCTACAATTACTATGTTTACAGTGGTGCTTATCTGCTTGATACTTTTTTGAATTGATCATAAAGCATAACATGCATGCTAAAGTTCATCCAGTTCCTAGCTCCTACTCATTTTGCATCATGTTGCACTAACTTGCTTCTGTATGTCGTTGATTTTATTTTCACCAAACACACCTCATTGTGGCACTGGCAAATCCCCCTCACTTGATAGGAATATAAAAATATACATAAGCTCGAATGTGGAGAAGGCCAATATGGACCTCCAGGTAGCAATCTTGTAACAATTCCATGACATCTAGCAGAAGTTGCTTGCTTGGATTTATGATTGTATGTTATGATGGTGCTGTTATAAGCCATTTCAGAAATGACATGACAAGCACTAATGGTGCTGTTAACTCAATATGTTTGGTTAATATTTGTTAACAACGGGGGAAAAAATGATGAAGTCAAATTGTTATGAAACATTGAATGGCTAAAGTAAATTGGAGCGACTTAAATACGGAGTGAATCTGAAACAAGAGTGTGTATCATGAAATGGTGAGTTTTAATGGTGAGGTTTGATTTTGAATTACCTACCATCTTGGTACCTGATGAATGCTAAGAATTCTTGATCTAGTGATATCAGCTCTTGGGCTATGCATTACATCTCCATTATTCATGCTGTTGTTGTGCTTTAGCTTTCTTCTATGTTTTTGGGTGTATGGCACGGGGAAAAGAATTTTTCTATACACAAACAAAATAATCCTATGGTTGCTCTGTTTACAGGTATGGTGCACCTCCACATGGCGGGTTCGGAGTGGGGTTAGAGCGTGTGGTAATGTTATTCTGTGTTCTGAATAACATTCGCAAAACATCGCTTTTCCCTCGTGACCCACTTAGGCTTGCCCCTTGATTTGTTTAAGCACAGCATCATCCTTTGTTTTGCTAAGATTATACTATATCTTTTCTCCTCCTGGAAGTTTTAGGTTACAAAAGTGGAAAAAAGAAAAACTATGTAAGTGTCTGCATGGAGAAGATAATTTCTTCCAAGTACCATGTAATATGAAGGTTTATTTCAAGTTACCATTTGAAATGGGAGGCACACATACATTTTGCTGCATCAAATCCTGTAAGCACTTTTGTTGAGGTCATTAATTATGGGTTTTCTTTTACTTCACTGCAATAGTTTTCAGCCTTGTCAATGCCTATTGATAATACTTCCTTTACTGAAATGATCATCAGCTTGTTTTCAACAAGGAACACCAAGCGACGCCTGCTGCATGTCAATAACCTTTCATATAAAATTAGCAAATACAAAAAAATATAATTGAAATAAGTGTAGAAAGCTGTAAGTAATAGAGAAATTCAGCCTCCACGAAGTGGTTCATTGATTACCTCTCGAGCTGAAGTAGATCTGTCTTCTATTCTCCACAAAGCTACTTGCTTCCCTGGTAACTGGACTATCAGTCGTTAGATATGAGCGTCTCTTTATATGGGCATATTAATAGCAATTTGAGAATTTAAAATGATATTTAGTATTTGACTTGACTCTTCCTTATTGATCAATGACTAATTGAGCTTAATTTAGTCACTGTTTCGTTAATGGAATTGATCATTAAAGATTCAATCAACAACTCCTAAAAGAGGAGGGAGAAATTGTATATTTTGTTAAATTTTAGAGATTTAAGCCTTTGTTTATTTCATGAAAAATAACTTGCCTATGAAAATATTAAATTAATAGTATGCATTTATATTATATGTATTTTTATATTTTAATAAAATTATTAAAATTTTAAAAATATATTTTTTAAATAATTTAGTTTTCTTTTTAATTAAAAAATATTTTTCATTTATATATTTTCTCAAGTGCTTTAAACTTTAAAAAATATGAAAAAAAATTTTTCTGCTAAACAGAGTCACCAACCTTAAATTATTCACTTTTTTTTTGTCTAGAAAAGAGGATAATACGCTACAGGTGGGCATTCGGTTCAAACAGAATCGAACTGAACTGAATTAAATTATAAAAATCGAATCGTAAATTTTGGTAACCGAACCAAACCGAAATGAGTGAAAAATCAAATTGAATCGCTCTATTTCCGTTCGGTTCGATTTAAACCGATCGGTTTGATTTTTTATTGATTTTTTAATTTAGACTTGATTTTCAAGTTATTTGATCTAATTTTAATTTTGGTTTGAACCTAATTACCATTAATCAATGAAATTAAACAATTAATATATATATAATTAAATATAATTCATAAATTTTTCATAAAAATAAATCAACTCAAAAATCGATTCGGTTTGATTTAGTTTGATTTGATTATATAAATTACTATTCGGTTTAACCTATTTTTTCTCTTCAAAACCGAATCGAACGAAATATTCGAAATTTTTATAATGTAAAATCGAACCGAACCGATTAAATTTTAAAACCAAACCGATTAAACCGAATTGACTCGATTCAATTTGATTTTTCAGTTTGAACCAAATTCTGCTCAGTCCTACGCTACACTACAAAGAACGACGACGGGCATAAGCCGTACCAACCTATTCACGCAAAAGCCGTCCCAACATCTATGGTGTAGGTCCCTGCAAAACATGCTTGCCACAAAAAAGGCAACGCTCTGTTAGCCAGGAAATCAGCACAATAATTGGCTTCACGAAACATATGCATAACCTTAACCTCCCAATCCCGCCTTGATAAGCCTTTAATCCTTCCTATCAGAGTTTTCACATGCCCAGGAGGTTCCCTCAAACCCAGCGCAAAATGAACCACACTCTTATTATCACATTCCACAATGATCTCTCGATTACCCTTGTTCCAAGCAATCACCAGACATTCCAGCAGAGCCGAAGCCTCAGCCATCGTAATAGAGTAAATGCCTAAATTCAACATGAATCCACACACCCAAATAACCCAAATCATTTCGGATAATGCCACCCCTCGATGTAAGCCCAAAACCTACCTTTCAAAGCATAAGCCGAAAAAACATAAGCTTTACTCCAAACAAAGTCCACCAGCTCCTCGCACTTCCCCTTTGATCCCAAAAAATAACTTTATTCCTCTTTCCCTACAAAGCCCAACAACTCTCTCCAAAAACCAGAGCCCAATCCAATCCAATCCACACCTAGGCTTCCAAATTATTCACTGTTAACATATAAAATTGTAAAATTAAGAAAACTCAAAATTAATTATATTTAATTTGATTGACCAATGATGTTTGTTTGATATTGAAATTGAAAATAAAAAAAAGTTGTTTTTTGTTTTGCTTTTTTCTAAAAAATTATTTTAAATATAAAAAATTTAATTTATTTATTTTAGAGTTTGAAAAAGTGATTTTCTTGAGATCTCCATTCTTTTCACTGGCTAGTCCAATACAACAACGGAGTGATACACCAACTTCCTCTGCCTGCTCAATACCTTTCCAAGAAACTTCTTTCAAGATTAAGGTTAAGAGTTCATCTTCTGAACTCCTCGCACAGATTTTGATCTCAAGGAAGAGTTCCACCTGCCTGATCTGCATTCATATTTCTCGTCTTACACACTGATCGTCTCTTTGTCCATTAATTTCTTTGGTACTTTTCAAAATGGCTTCTACTTCATCTTCCATCATCCCCTCTAAAATCACCTATGATGTTTTCCTTAGTTTTAGAGGCAGTGACACTCGCTCAAATTTTACCAGTCATATTTATGCTGCGTTGTGTCGGAAACATATCACAACATTCATTGATGGTAATAGTCTTGATAGAGGAGAAGAAATCAAAGAAACCCTTCTCAAAGCGATTGAAGAATCCAAGATTTATGTAATAATTTTCTCGGAAAATTATGCTTCCTCTCACTGGTGCCTGGACGAACTCGTCAAGATAATGGAATGCATGAAAACAATGGGGCGAAAGGTTTTGCCCGTTTTCTACCATGTAGATCCTTCTGACGTTAGAACGCAAACTGGAAAACTTGGAGAAGCATTTGGGAAAGTTAAACAGCAATTCAAGGAGAGCATAGACAGGGTGGAGAGGTGGAGCACTGCTCTGACTGAAGCAGCCAATCTATCTGGATGGGATTCAAGCAATTATAGGTCTCTCTCTCTCTCTCTCTCTCTCTCTCTATATGTATATATATATATATATATATATATATGCATGCCTGTGTACATCACGTTTCCAAGTATACGAATTTAATTTACAAATTTCGTACTCATACCACTAAATTCTTGCGTATATATATATATAATTATTTTTACATGTTTACAATTTCTTTTTTAGTTTACTTGCTGATGTTTCCATTTCTATCAAGTAATTAATCTTAAGAAAAGAAAATTTTCCTACAGAATTCTCCCACCCACTGTACATTGAGAACAAAACAAAATCAGCCTGTTTGGAAACTAGATTTTTTCAAGAATTCAATTCAGTTAGAATTTTTTTTTCAATCCTCAAGTTAAGAAACTTGAAAGAATTTAATTTTTTTTTTTAACTTAAAAAGGAATTTATTTAAAAGAAATAAAAATCATGCCAAAAGGGAGAATCATTTGAATTTTTTTCTTGCAAATGATTTTTTTCCAAAGGAAGCCAATAAGGAGAAGGAAAGGGACCTACTAATAGAATAACCTTATATAGTGTTTCAACTATAAAATGTTTGCAATATTTTTTACTTCAAAGATGATGAATGAGATATTTTATGGGTTTATACATTCTCATGCTGTAATTGACATTGATCTTGTCTACCTATCCATGACTAAGGGAAAAATGTCATATCAAAAAATCACTTAATTTAAAAGCACAAACTTGCATGTGAGGACCTCAAAAATAGTTTTATATCCCTAATAAATATAAACCATTCTTTTTGAGGAGTGAAAATAAATATTTTATAATTATTTGTTTATTTTAGTTATCTTTGCTCATTATTCTTTATTTTCATTATATATTTTTTAGGCTTGAATCAGAATTAAGTGAAAGAATTGTCAACCAAATTGCAAAGAAATTGTGTCCTATCTTCTTTAGCACTTCCACTGATTTGGTAGGGATTGATTCACACATTGAGCAAATTCTGTCATTGTTAAGCATTGGGACGGTTGATGTTCGTTTTGTTGGAATTTGGAGAATGGGCGGTATAGGCAAGACAACCATTGCTGAAGCTCTTATTTGTCAAATATTTGATCAATTTGATGATTTTTGCTTTTAAGAAATATTAGGAGAAATCAAAAAGCACGAATTGGTTCATTTAAGAAAATGTCTTTTTCTGAACTTTTACAAGATGAAAATCTAAGCATAGAAATGCTCCATGTAATTCCCACTTTTGCTATGGAGGCTCATAAGAAAGAGGGTTGTTGTTGTTCTTGATGATGTCAATGATTCAGATCAATTAACTGCTTTAGTTGGAAATCATGGATGGTTTGGCCCAGGAAGTAGAATCATTATAACTAGTAGAGATAAAGAAGTGCTTAATGGTAAGGTTGATGAAATATACAAGGTTGATTGACTAAGGCATAGTGAAGCTTGTCAAATTTTTAGTTTGAAAGCCTTCAAACAAAAGAATCCTCCGAAGGATTTTATGGAGTTGTCAGAAAGGGTGGTAGATTATACCAAAGGTCTTCCATTGGCTCTTCATGTGTTGGGTTCCCATCTATGTGGAAGGTTTCCAGCAGAATGGAAAAGTGCATTGAGCAAATTAAATCAATTTCCTGACTCCAATATTCAAAAAATCTTAAAAATCAGTTATGATGAGCTAGATCCAGTGGAAAAGGATATATTTCTCGACATTGCATGTTTCTTCAAGGGAAATGAAAGAAATTGGGTAGAAGACATACTAAATGGCTCTGGTTTTCCTGCTGGCTGGGGAATACTTCGACTACTGGATAAATGCCTCATAACTGTTGTGGATGACATATTAGAGATGCATGATTTGATACAGGAAATGGGTCAAAACATTGCTCGGCGTAAAATGGCAAGACATGAAGTTTTTAATGTTAGCCAAGATGATATCATTTAAAAGAAAAATCTAACTTCATTAAGTAATTGAAGGCATGTTTAAATCTCAAGATATCTATAATGCAGCTATTAATATATAAGTTCTAATATTCCATTGTATTCTTTATTTTTGTAGAATTAAAGCAATTGAAGACATGTCTAAAACCAAAGAGTCAAATCCATTTTTTCCCATATCAATTATCTTATAACATTATTTTCAGTAAATATTTAGATAATTGTATCATTTTTTGATAACATTAATTTGCTCATTGCCATATATTAATTATTTGCTCTTGATTGTCAGGGAATGAAAAAAGTTGAAGGCATTTTCTCGGACATGTCTGAATTAGGAAAGATACACTTGGGTCATGGAGCCTTTCCACAGATGCATAACTTAAGATTGCTCAAATGTTATAGGCCTCAGAATTGGTCAGAAAACAAAATTATAGGCTCTACATCTGAATCTAGTGAACCAAGTCATCTTCTGCATCTCTCCAATAAGTTGAGTTTACTTCATTGGGATGAATACCCTTACAAATCTTTACCATCTAATTTTTTAATGGAGAACCTTGTTGAAATCAACATGCAAGGCAGCAAAGTTGAACAACTTTGGAATGGACGTAAGGTATGCATTAATATAAATATAAATATAAATATATATATATATATATATATATATATATATATATATATATATATATATATATATATATATATATATATATTATGATTTTCATAGAATATACATTTTTACTTGTTATTTGATTTTCATATTATTTTTGTTGTGTTAAAGGATGATTTGAAATAGACTATAGTGACATATAATAATTTAGTACATATATTAGTAGTATAATTATAAATTGGGGTGGATAAAAGGGAAAATAATTATTAGGACCAAACTGAAATATTAAAAATGTACTATGACTTTAACTAAAATCAAAATCCTGTACATGTTTTATTTTTCAAGAATTTATCGATTTTGTTTTCTTTGAAAAAAAAAATGTTTAGTGTTTTCAACGTGCAGTGTCCTCAACAATTAAAACGGCTCAATCTTTCTGAATCCGTGCACCTGAGGAGGCTCCCAAATCTCTCTTCAGCAACTGAGCTGGAGTGGATAAGTCTGCAGGGATGTGAGAGTTTGCTAGAGATTCCTATGTCGATTCAATGCCTGCAAAAACTTGTTTGTCTTGATCTACAAGGGTGCAAGAAGCTGAGGAGTCTTCCAAACCTTGTCCAGTTGAAATCTCTTAAAGAGCTTTCACTCTCTTATTGCTCAAATTTGAAGATGCTTCCTGAGATTCCAATTGGCATAGAAGAGTTGGAACTAGAGGATTGTGGATTGGAAGGGCTGCCCTGATCCGTTCCATTTCTGGAAGATATTTATATTTTAAAGTTGAGGAATTGCGAAAACCTTTTAAGTCTTCCTAGAAGTTTTCATTTGAAAAATGTTGATGCACTTGATCTCAGTGGTTGCTCGAATCTCACCAAGTTACCAGAGATTATAGGAGATTTAAAAGTACTACTGCTAAACAAGACTGCAATAGAAGAATTGCCCTCATCAATAAGATCATTTTCTTCTCTTGTTGTGTTGAATATGAAGGGATGTGAAAGTCTCAAGAACCTTCCTAGCTGCATTTGTGACATGAAATTCCTTCAAATGCTTATTCTTAGTGGGTGCTCAAAACTTGGGAAGTTGCCTCCTTTATATGGTTTGTGCTCTTTAAGAGAGCTATATGTTGATGGCACTGCACTTGTAGAAATCCCCATTGACATTTACGCTGCAGAATGCCTTCACAGACTTGTTCTTAGCGGGTGCTCAAAACTTGCAAAATTGCGGCCTCTACATGATTTTTCCCATTTAATGTTGTCATATCTTGATGGCACTGTACTTGTAGAAATCCTCATTAAGAGATTGAATGGTAGAAGATCGACTATTGTAATGTACCACAAGAGACTCCATGCATTGCCGTTAAATTGTACACTAATGGACATTGCAGGATCATACATTGTCCCCATTGCAGAATGTGAAGAACTCAGCGGGTCATATAATGTGTACAACTATTGTAATAGCGTAAATTGGGATCAGAATGCACGTGGTGACATTATGGTAGATGCACTACTGAGAATGAAAGAAATAAGCATTACGAGCGATGTAAGCCTCTTCTTTCCTCTCTTTGTCCTCTTTCTAATTTTACTTTTGCACCAAATATTTCTTGTAATTTCTTTTCTTTTTTTTATTTTTTTATTTTTTATTTTTTATCCCTCTTTAACACACGGACAGACAGATGCTCATGTAATTGTTGGTCTACCCGGAAGTGAAATTCCAGAGTGCTTCAACTATCAAAGCCCAGGATCTTCAATGAATGTTCTGTTCCCTCAATGTTGCTTTAATTCTTTGTTCTTGGGTTTTGCTTTTTGTGTTGTTCTAGATTTTGAGGTTCCTGTTGTTCCCAAGGAAGGTGATTGTTTCTACTTTGCATGTGAATGCCGTTTCAAAATTCCTACGAGAGAAACATATGACAATGAAAGGTCTGGCAGGTTTTTGTCTTCACTCAACCTTTTTTTTGAGGTGGTCTTTGAATCAGACCATCTGTTTCTTTTCTACTACAAGCCACGTTATCTTTGTAATCTAAATCATTTCCTCATACAAAGTTGTTGCAATGTCATGGAAGCGTCATTTGTGTTCAAATCAGAATTCAAATATTCTCAGTTGAAGGTGAAAATGTGTGGGATCCAACTATTGTATTCCAAAGATGTGCTGCACAAATGCAATGCAAGCATAAAACAAAGCAAGTTCTCATCACGATATGGAGCAACCAGGCCCGAGTTCCTACAAGTGATGGAAACCGACACCAACAAGAAGAGAAGCAGGGAAAACTCCTTCCCCTTGGATTGCATTACCATCATTGCAGATGGCAAATCTGATTATGAGGAAGAAGAACAACCACACCCTAAAAGAGTAAAGTGAACACTAGCACCAAAGTGATTGTAAGTCAACCCCCCAATTCCCCTTGTTTTTGTCACTAATAAATATTACAATCATTGAATTCTTACCGTGTCTTCTGTTATTTGTTCTTAGGTGGTGCTTTCAATGGCATTAGCCACACGTTGCCTCAAGTATAGATAAGATGCGAAACTAGCTTTATAAATTGTAAGGCTATGTTTGGATGTGAGTCATGTTGACATTTTTCTGAAATACATAATTCAACATTTTGTGATTTGAACCTATGATCTTAGTTTGCAAAATATTCAATTTGCATATTCATTACATATATTCAAGTGAACGAGCTGCTCATTGAATATCAAACCACCAAAATTTTGGCATTATACATGCACATAGTGAAATTTTCGTGTCAAACGTGATTTGCTTTCTTGGTGGGTATATCAAAAACTTCTACAATACCTCGAAATTTTGGCTGCATTTTTATCTTTGATGGTTCACTCATATGTGCCTGGATACAATAGTTTGAATGAATTTTGAACAAAAATTATTATGAAATTTTAATTTGTATATTCATATCCAGGGATGTGTGTGTATAGGAGATCTGCTTTCCAGTGTATCCGACACACCTGTTACTAAATTAGTATCTTCATATCATAGCAAAGTGACAAAAAGAAACAACTTTAATATACTTCTGATCTTCTAATTTATTGAAGTTATTCACATATAAAAACTTTTCAGTACTCTCTAGGTCCTCTAGCTTCCACCATTCTATGATAAATCCCGTAATTTATACGAATGCTCTGCATGATATAGTATTACCGTTAGCCATGTTTGTATATTTATCAATATAGATATTATTGTTTGAGAAATAATTCTAAAATTCTTTAAATTCACTTTCATATACAATTTCTTCCATGGATCATGAAATACGTGTATGTATATTTTCTATGAATTATTATTATTATCCTGACTGCAACTCACTTCAGACAATTACTGCATGTGAAATGGTTTCAATGAATTTGTATGAAAATTAATAACAACGAGCAATAGTAGTAAAAAATGTTTGCATTTATGCTGATCTTGAAAGTTGAAACTAAAATTGATTTTTGCATTAATATCACTTCTCTTTGCAATTCATTAGTCAATTAGTGTTAGCCTGTTGAGATTGGTTAATCTTCTAATTGAACAATGCAGGAGCTCTGAATAACAAAGTTCCCTTGTAACTGAAAAGTGGAACAGAGCATTACTGTGATTTTATCAATAATTTCTCAAATAGAGCACCGTAGTAATACATTGACAATTAAAAGAATTGAGCCTGCAATTTTTTGCAACAAGAGAGTCTAAATTTTAGCTGACTTTGATGACTAATAACTAGGATTCTTTTTGGTGGAATAGACTAATTGACAGAAGACCTGCAGAGCTGAAGTTGAGTCAATAAAAGAAGCAGAGTTGGTTTAGAAGAGGCATATGCATTAAAAGAAGCATGACTTCATCTGCATGGTAAGGAAAATTCATTTGGATTTAACGTTTCTTTTATACCGAATGAAACAGGTCAACATACTTATCAGATGGCTTGTACTTCATCTTCTATCATTTCGTCTAAAACAACACATGATGTTTTCCTTGGCTGTAGAGTTGATGAAACTAGTGAAAATTTTACCAGCCACGGTTTGTGTAGAAAACTGTTTGTGCCATTTGAAAGCTTAAATGCTACAATGATGTTAATTTTTTATGTTTAAATTAATTTATTTTGACAAAGGGTTTATTTAATTAGTTTTGTAGATAATGTCTATTTTAATTAATTAAATTGGGAGAACTAAAAGATAATGTTAGAGATATAGGAGCTCAAAGCACTTGGATTAATAGGCTTTGTAAAAGAACACACTCATAGGTTTGATACTATATCCAACTCAAAATCTTAATTAATTTATATCTCTATTCATGTAATTATTTAATGGTGGTGTATTTTAAAATTTTAATTGCATTGATGACACAATTTGGTGTAAAAAGATCCATCACCCGCGCAGTTCACTATACAATCCTTTAGCAATTAGCAGGAGTACTCCAAGAAGGAATGTTGCCCCTCTGGTCAAAAAGAAAAAGAAAGAAACGAAAGATCATCAAATCAAAAAAGCAAATTGTGGGTTTGGATGGAAGACGTGCCTCCTCCCATTATGGGTTTTGTGGACCATGATCTGTCTCCTCAGTTTTTTCAATGGTAGTTTTATTCTCTAAAAGAAAAAGCACATTGTGGGTTAGGAGGAGGGCCTTCAAAAGTCTAGAATTCAAAAAAAAAAAAAAAAAAAAGAAAATTCTTTGAAGCTACAAAGGAATAACGAGGAAGCTACATAGGAATAACGAGGATGAAGAAGGGAATCATAAATGAAGGATAATTAAAATTCACTTTTGTAAATAAAGCAGAAATTCATAATATTCTTTGAATGTTTTTGTGTTTATTTATTTATTTATTATTTTTGAAATGAAATTTGAAATTTTATATATTATTCTTATAGTATTTTGTTTTTTTTTTTAATTTGGTACTGCAAAAGTTGTCCTCATCATGAAAGAAAATTCAAGTATTTTTTTTTAATTATCTCATATAAAAATTCACCGCCCATACTAAGAAATGAATCAAGAGAGAATTAAGAAATTAGAGCAGAAGATTGTGGTGAACCTCTGATTAAAAAGAAAGAAAGATCATCAAATCAAATTAAGAAGCAAATAACAAAGATCTCTTTGCTTAAAATTTTCAATAAATTATCATAAAACAAAGATCTCTTTGCTTAACATTTTCAATAAATTATCATAAAAAAATATTAACTTCAATTATTAATTTTGTTAATTGATTTTCATTGAAATTTAAATTAAAGAAATTACAATCTTAAAATAATAATTTTAATACCACTTTCATTGATTATATTTTAAAATTTTAATCATGCATGTTGATAGCATATTTTCATATAAAGATCCATCACCCACATCTATATACTTTACAATCCTATTAAAAGACTCTAAGAAGGAATCAATAAATTAGAGTAGAAGTAAAGGTCTTTTTGCAAGGTTCTGATAAGAAATCAAGAAATTACAGGAGAACTAATAGATCAGAGAAGAGTACAAGTGTTATATAACTAGTAAAAAAGAAGCGAATTATGTTCCCAAATCATTTCACCGTCTATCAGTTTTAAAAGTTAAGTATTTAAAAATTTTATTCCAGTGATTTATAGGTAATGATATATTAATTTTTTTTAAAAATTTTAAAAATTAAATAATGATTTATCAATTAATTAATTAATTAGAATTATTTTAAATATTTTATTTATTATTAAGTATCATGATTTAATTCAAAATTTAAAATCAGCGCAGAATATTTTAAGTTAATATAAAATTATTAAAAGCTTAATTCAATTAATTATATCAAACCTATAAATCTAACCTTTACATTCTCAAATATTTGTAAAAACATATTTAAATTATTTTTTACTATTTTTCGTTATTATAAAAGTCATGTTACGAGCAATAAATTTCCTATATATTATAATTTTCATAATTAAAATTAAATAATTATTTAGAAATATTTATTTATAATAATAAAAATAAATTATATTATTATAAAACAAATAAATAATGCATATTAAAAATTTTAAAAATAGAATAAGTTTTCAAATATATCTTAAAAGAATTATTTCTTATTTTTTTTAATTTAATTATTCAACAAGAATTGTCATTATAAGAGAAAATTGAAGTATTTCTAATTATTTGTCAATATTTTACATTCATAATTGTCATTGAAACTTCCAGGAAGCTACATTACATAAATCAAATGAGATAATTTTATTTAAAAATCCCCCTCTTAAGAAGCAACCAAGAAATTAAGAAATTAAAAAGAAAGAAAGAAAGACCATAGATCAGATAAATAAGGAAATTGCGGGTCAAGGGCTTCTCCTCTCAAGATGTTTCTTTCCAGGTCATTTCACCATCTATGGCCGTGGTTGCAAAAGTCTGGAATTTAAAAAAATTTCATTGGAACTTCCTGGTAGCTGCAGAGGAATAAAGAGGATGTTGCAGGCAATCATACAATATAAAGTCCTCAGACGGATTTATCATTTCGCGAAGTTCATCCTTCTTTTACTTCTAATAGTCTCAATACTTCGTTATTGCTTGTCTTTCCTGCCAAATAAATAGCTTCAGTAATTTAGAATCCTGATTACCTGAAGCTATTAATTTATAAAAATATAATTTTTTTTATTTTAATAAATATTACATCAATATAAATAATTTAAAAATTAATTATTAAAGGTTATATAGTGTTTTGTATTACTTAAATTAAATATTCGGAGGTTTTGTATTATAAATTAAATTTTAGCTACTTTTTTTTTGTAGAAATCACTCGTCATCCGAAATTCACTGACCCGACGAATCCAAATTCGCGTCGAGCAAGCCCATAAAGGGAGACAAAGTGCTCCCTTTATATTGTTATTATTAAATTTAATTATGTCTTCTTGCCCATTTCACTATTTTCCGTCTTGTAGGTCAATAGTTCCTTACACATACTAGCTATCTATGTTACAATTAATTAATTTATAACTCTATTCAAGTAATTATTTAATGGTGGTGTATTTTGAAATTTTAATAGCATTGATAACACAATTTCGTATAAAGAGACCCATCGCCCACGCAGGTTCACTTTACAATACTTTAGGAATTAGCAGGAGTGTTCCAAGAAGGAACCAAGCAGGAGTGTTGTGCCTCTGGTCAAAAAGAAAAAGAAAGAAACTAATGATCATCAAATCAAAAAGCAAATTTGCCTCCTTTCATTATGGGTTTTGTGGACCATGATCTGTCTCAGTTTTTCAATGAAAGTCTTATTCTTAAATAAATAAAAAAAACAAAACAAAAAAAAAAAAGCAAACTGTGGGTGAGGGGGGCCTTCAAAAGTCTAGAATTCAAAAAAAAAAAAAAAAAAAAAAAATTCTTGGAAGCTACAAAGGAATTACGAGGATGAAGCAGGGAATCACAAATGAAGGATAATTAAAATTCACTTTTGTAAATAAAGCAGAAATTCACCGACTCTTCCTCAAATTTTGATTTTGTTCACCTGCTCCCTTTCCTTCTTTCACATGAGAGATTAGTCAATTTTTCACCTACTTGTCTCATATGAAGATCCATCACCCACAAGAAATCACTTTACAATGCTATTAAAAGATTATAAGAAAGGAATCAAGAAATTAGGGTAGGAATGTAAGTCATTTTGTAAGATTTTAATTAAGAAGAAACCAAGAAATTAGAGGAAAGTGAATCAAGAAATTAGAACAGGAGTATAGGTCTTTCTATAAGACGTAAGAGAACAAATAAATTAATAGGTCCTTTTGTAAGACTCCAAGAGGAGACTAATAAATTAGAGTAGAGCATAAATTCTTTTGTAAGACTTTAAGAAGGAACTAAGAAATTAGTGCAGACTCTAAGTGTTATATAACTGTCGAAAAGAAACAAATTGTGGGTTCAAGAAACTATATAATTTCTTTTTTGGGCATTATTTTGCAAATGTTTTTGTGTATTTCTTTTATTATTAAGGTTTTAATTGAATTTAAACTTAAAATTTTATAATTTTAAAGTCAATTACAATTTTATTAAATTAAAATTGAATGATTTCAATTAGGGGTGAGCAATCAGTTCAAACCGAATCGAACCGAACCGAACAGAATTAAATTATAAAAACCGAACCGTAAATTTTAGAAACCGAACCGAACTGAAATTGATGAAAAACTGAATCGAACCGAACCGCTTTATTTTGGTTCGGTTCAGTTTAAACCGATCGGTTTGATTTTTGATTGATTTTTTAATTTAGACTTGATTTTCAAGTTATTTGGTCTAATTTTAACTTTGGTTTGAACCTAATAACCATTAATCAATGAAATTAAACAATTAATATATATATAATTAAATATAATTCATAAATTTTTCATAAAAATAAATTAATTCAAAAATCGATTCGGTTCAATTTAGTTCGATTTGACTATATAAATTACTATTCGGTTCAGTTCGGTTTAACCGATTTTTTCTCTTCAAAATCGAACCGAACCGAAATAACCGAAATTTTTATAAATTAAAACCGAATCGAATCAATTGAATTTTAAAACCGAACTGATTGAACCGAATTGACTCAGTTTGGTTCAGTTTTTCGGTTTGAACCGAATTCTGCTCAGCCCTAATTTCAATGGTTGCGTATGATGATGGAACAATGATGCGTATAGATCTAACTGAACTTTTAAATATAACACTTTTTTTATAATATCATTAAATTTATAAAATTAACTAGTTGTTTTGCATTATTTTTTATTTTAATAACATAATTTTAATATTTTTTATATTTTATATGTTTAAAATCATACTATATATTTTATATTTGCGGCTGAGGTCCGACTTGTGTTATAAAAACCACAATAATCACTAATATTAAAATTCATTTTATGATTATCTTTTAATTTTATTAAATTATTGCTTATTAATCAAGTTAGATAAATATTTAATTATCTTTTTTCTATACACCTTGTTGTCTCATTCATTTCATGTTTAGAAAGAGAAAAAATTATTAAATTATGTTCTTTAATAAAATATAATTTAGTTTTAAATAAGAAATTATTCTAGCCAATTAAATTAAAAATTTTTAAATAATAATAAATTTGTATATTAATTTTTTAACCGATCAAGATTGAGAGCAGTTTGTTGTTATCAAATTCAATTATATATATTAATTTTTGTCCATTTCATTATTTCTTATATTTTTTATTTTTATATATATTATAGATTATAAATAAATAGATTATTTTATAAAAGAGATAAAACACCTAAGTTTGTGAACTCACTTACCCTATCCAGTTAAAAAATTTCTATGTTTTTAATTAAATTATTCGACAAGAATTGTCCTAATGATGGAAAATTTAAGCAATTTTCCCTTATATATATATATATATATATATATATATATATATATATATATATATGAATAAGAGGAATTAAAAGAGTGGAAATTTAACCCATTTCTATTAAGTGAGTGATATACCTTCAAATATTGAACCAAATCATGATAGGTATTTCCGATTAATTTTAAAGGTTAACATTCTTATACACCTCCAAGTTCTTAACCAATGGCAATCCAATTTTCGTAAGAGAAAAGAAAAAGGAAAAATATTATATTGTCTCTAAAACCAAACAAAAAAAAAACAAAAATAAATTTGAAATGAATCGAATTTTTGTAAAATTCGAACTGAATTTCAGAATTAAATTAGTTTGATCTGTTATTTCGGTCATAAATGTTAATTAAAATTGTTATAAAAAAATTGGCTGACATTAATATAGGTAAATATTTAAATTACTTTTGTTAATGAAATAATCCAATTAAACTAATTGTTAAAATTGAAATTAGTATATGAAAGTTTGTGGTTAAATTGATAAAATTAAAAAGTTTAGTTAAAATTGAAAAGACAAAATTTTACATTTTTATTTATTTAAATTTTTATTATAATTAGAATTATATAATAATAACAACAAAAGCTTATATACGGGATGCTTAATTGTAGCTGCATTAAGAATGTTACTTATATTATTTAAATTTATATAATGAGATAAATAACAAAAAAAATTTATATTAAATTCTCTAAAAAAATAATTAGAAAAATAATGTCTTTTACTTATGAAAAGAAAAAACGTTACTTTTTGAAAAATAAAGTTTTATTTATATAAGAGTCCTTTATATAAATATTAAATTAGTATTTCTCATTAATTGTATAAAATTTTTTATTTTATTTGATTGGATTAAAATAATTTTGTAATAGAATTATATTGCTTAATATAATGGAATTTAAATTTAAATAAAAAATCAATCTAGTCATCTAAATTACAAAAAATTTAAATAATAATAAATACTTATATTTTTTTTAACCAATTAAAATAAAGGATAATTTGTTATTATTAAATTTAATTATGTCTTCTTGCCCATTTCACTATTTTCAGTCTTGTAGGTCAATGGTTCCTTACACATACTAGCTATCTATGTTACAATTAATTAATTTATAACTCTATTCAAGTAATTATTTAATGGTGGTGTATTTTAAAATTTTAATAGCATTGATAACACAATTTCGTATAAAGAGACGCATCGCCCACGCAGGTTCATTTTACAATACTTTAGGAATTAGCAGGAGTGTTCCAAGAAGGAACCAAGCAGGAGTGTTGCGCCTCTGGTCAAAAAGAAAAAGAAAGAAACTAATGATCATCAAATCAAAAAGCAAATTTGCCTCCTTTCATTATGGGTCTTGTGGACCATGATCTGTCTCGATTTTCAATGAAAGTCTTAATTATTAAATACAAAAAAAAAAAAAAAAAAAGCAAAGTGTGGGTGAGGGGGGCCTTCAAAAGTCTAGAATTAAAAAAAAAAAAAAAAGAAAATTCTTGGAAGCTACAAAGGAATTACGAGGATGAAGCAGGGAATCACAAAGGAAGGATAATTAAAATTCACTTTTGTAAATAAAGCAGAAATTCATAATATTTTTTGAATTTTTGTGTTTATTTATTATTGTTGTTATTATTATTATTATTGTTTTGATTGAATTGAAATTTGAAATTTTATATATTATTCTTATGCTAAGAAATGAATCAAGAGAGAAATAAGAAGCAAATTTGAGGGTCAAGTGGACATTCTACTATTTCTTTCCGAGTCATTTTATTTATAAAACTAACGAAGATCTCATTTCTTAATTTTTTTTTAATAAATTATCATTTTATTTATTTTTATATGCAACTAATAAATTACAATGCCATCCTCCCTCAAATAAATAAAAAAATTATTAATTATTAATTTTTTAATTAATTTCCATTGAAATTTAAATTAAAGAACTTATAATCTTAAAATAATAATTTTAATACCACTTTCATTGATTATATTTTAAAATTTTAATCGTGTTGATAACACAATCTCATATAAGGATCCATCACCCACATTGATTCACTTTACAGTCCAACCAAAAAACTCCAAAAAGGAACCAAAAATGGCTGTGGTTTTCCTGCTAGCTGGGGAATACTTCGACTACTGGATAAATGCCTCATAACTATTGTGGATGACATATTAGAGATGCATGATTTGATACAGGAAATGGGTCAAAACATTGCTCGGCGTAAAGGTAGAAGATTGTGGAATTCCAAAGACATCTTTCATATGTTGTCAACTAAAATGGTAAGACATGAAGTTTTTTAATGTTAGCCAAGATGATATCATTTAAAAGAAAAATCTAACTTCATTAAGTAATTGAAGGCATGTTTAAATCTCAAGATATCTATAATGCAGCTATTAATATATAAGTTCTAATATTCCATTGTATTCTTTATTTTTGTAGAATTAAAGCAATTGAAGACATGTCTAAAACCAAAGAGTCAAATCCATTTTTTCCCATATCAATTATCTTATAACATTATTTTCAGTAAATATTTAGATAATTGTATCATTTTTTGATAACATTAATTTGCTCATTGCCATATATTAATTATTTGCTCTTGATTGTCAGGGAATGAAAAAAGTTGAAGGCATTTTCTTGGACATGTCTGAATTAGGAAAGATACACATGGGTCATGTAGCCTTTCCACAGATGCATAACTTAAGATTGCTCAAATGTTATAGGCCTCAGAATTGGTCAGAAAACAAAATTATAGGCTCTACATCTGAATCTAGTGAACCAAGTCATCTTCTGCATCTCTCCAATAAGTTGAGTTTACTTCATTGGGATGAATACCCTTACAAATCTTTACCATCTAATTTTTTAATGGAGAACCTTGTTGAAATCAACATGCAAGGCAGCAAAGTTGAACAACTTTGGAATGGACGTAAGGTATGCATTAATATATATATATATATATATATATATATATATATATATATATATATATATATATATATATATATATATATATATAATGATTTTCATAGTATATACATTATTACTTGTTATTTGATTTTCATATTATTTTTGTTGTGCTAAAGGATGATTTGAAATAGACTATAGTGGCATATAATAATTTAGTACATATATTAGTAGTATAATTATAAATTGGGGTGGATAAAAGGGAAAATAATTATTAGGACCAAACTGAAATATTAAAAATGTACTATGACTTTAACTGAAATCAAAATCCTGTACATGTTTTATTTTTCAAGAATTTATCGATTTTGTTTTCTTTGAAAAAAAAATGTTTAGTGTTTTCAACGTGCAGTGTCCTCAACAATTAAAACGGCTCAATCTTTCTGAATCCGTGCACCTGAGGAGGCTCCCAAATCTCTCTTCAGCAACTGAGTTGGAGTGGATAAGTCTGCAGGGATGTGAGAGTTTGCTAGAGATTCCTATGTCGATTCAATGCCTGCAAAAACTTGTTTGTCTTGATCTACAAGGGTGCAAGAAGCTGAGGAGTCTTCCAAACCTTGTCCGGTTGAAATCTCTTAAAGAGCTTTCACCCTCTTATTGCTCAAATTTGAAGATGCTTCCTGAGATTCCAATTGGCATAGAAGAGTTGGAACTGGAGGATTGTGGATTGGAAGGGCTGCCCTCATCTGTTCCATTTCTGGAAGATATTTATATTTTAAAGTTGAGGAATTGCGAAAACCTTTTAAGTCTTCCTAGAAGTTTTCATTTGAAAAATTTTGATGCACTTGATCTCAGTGGTTGCTCGAATCTCACCAAGTTACCAGAGATTATAGGAGATTTAAAAGTATTACTGCTAAACAAGACTGCAATAGAAGAATTGCCCTCATCAATAAGATCATTTTCTTCTCTTGTTGTGTTGAATATGAAGGGATGTGAAAATCTCAAGAACCTTCCAAGCTGCATTTGTGACATGAAATTCCTTCAAATGCTTATTCTTAGTGGGTGCTCAAAACTTGGGAAGTTGCCTCCTTTATATGGTTTGTGCTCTTTAAGAGAGCTATATGTTGATGGCACTGCACTTGTAGAAATCCCCATTGACATTTACGCTGCAGAATGCCTTCACAGACTTGTTCTTAGTGGGTGCTCAAAACTTGCAAAATTGCGGCCTCTACATGATTTTTCCCATTTAATGTTGTCATATCTTGATGGCACTGTACTTATAGAAATCCTCATTAAGAGATTGAATGGTAGAAGATCGACTATTGTAATGTGCCACAAGAGACTCCATGCATTGCCGTTAAATTGTACACTAATGGACACTGCAGGATCATACATTGTCCCCATTGCAGAATGTGAGGAACTCAGCGGGTCATATAATGTGTACAACTATTGTAATAGCGTAAATTCGGATCAGAATGCACGTGGTGACATTATGGTAGATGCACTACTGAGAATGAAAGAAATAAGCATTACGTGCGATGTAAGCCTCTCCTTTCCTCTCTTTTTCCTCTTTCTAATTTTACTTTTGCACCAAATATTTCTTCTAATTTCTTTTCTTTTTTTTATTTTTTTATTTTTTTATTTTTTATCCCTCTTTAACACACGGACAGGCAGATGCTCATGTAATTGTTGGTCTACCCGGAAGTGAAATTCCAGAGTGCTTCAACTATCAAAGCCCAGGATCTTCAATGGAAGTTCTGTTCCCTCAATGTTGCTTTAATTCTTTGTTCTTGGGTTTTGCTTTTTGTGTTGTTCTAGATTTTGAGGTTCCTGTTGTTCCCAAGGAAGGTGATTGTTTCTACTTTGCATGTGAATGCCGTTTCAAAATTCCTATGAGAGAAACATATGACAATGAAAGGTCTGGCAGGTTTTTGTCTTCACTCAACCTTTTTGAGGTGGCCTTTGAATAAGACCACCTGTTTCTTTTCTACTACAAGCCACGTTATTTTTGTAATCTAAATCATTTCCTCATACAAAGTTGTTGCAATGTCATGGAAGCGTCATTTGTGTTCAAATCAGAATTCAAATATTCTCAGTTGGAGGTGAAAATGTGTGGGATCCAACTATTGTATTCCAAAGATGTGCTGCACAAATGCAATGCAAGCATAAAACAAAGCAAGTTCTCATCACGATATGGAGCAACCAGGCCCGAGTTCCTACAAGTGATGGAAACCGACACCAACAAGAAGAGAAGCAGGGAAACTCCTTCCCCTTGGATTGCTATCATTGCAGATGGCAAATCTGAGTATGAGGAAGAAGAACAACCACACCCTAAAAGAGTAAAGTGAACACTTGCACCAAAGTGATTGTAAGTCAACCCCCCAATTCCCCTTGTTTTTGTCACTAATAAATATTACAATCATTGAATTCTTACCATGACTTCTGTTATTTGTTCTTAGGTGGTGCTTTCAATGGCATCAGCCATGCGTTGCCTCAAGTATAGATGAGATACGAAACTAGCTTTATAAATTGTAAGGCTATGTTTGGATGTGAGTCATGTTGACATTTTTCTAAAGTACATAATTCAACATTTTGTGATTTGAACCTATGATCTTAGTTTGCAAAGTATTCAATTTGCATATTCATTACATATATTCAAGTGAACGAGCTGCTCATTGAATATCAAACCACTGAAATTTTGGCATTATACATGCACGTAGTGAAATTTTCGTGTCAAACGTGATTTGCTTTCTTGGTGGGTATATCAAAAACTTCTACAATACCTCGAAATTTTGGCTGCATTTTTATCTTTGATGATTCACTTATATGTGCCTGGATACAATAGTTTGAATGAATTTTGAACAAAAATTATTATGAAATTTTAATTTGTATATTCATAACCAGGGATGTGTGTGTATAAGAGCTCTGCTTTCCAGTGTATTCGACACACCTGTTACTAAATTAGTATCTTCATATCATAGCAAAGTGACAAAAAGAAACAACTTTAATATACTTCTGATCTTCTAATTTATTGACGTTATTCACATATAAAAGCTTTTCAGTTCTCTCTAGGTCCTCTAGCTTCCACCATTCTATGATAAACCCCGTAATTTATACGAATGCTCTGCATGATATAGTATTACCGTTAGCCATGTTTGTATATTTATCAATATAGATATTATTGTTTGAGGGAAATAATTCTAAAATTCTTTATATTCACTTTCAAATGCAATTTCTTGCATGGATCATGAAATACGTGTATGTATATTTTCTATGAATTATTATTATTATCCTGACTGCAACTCACTTCAGACAATTACTGCATGTGAAATGGTTTCAATGAATTTGTATGAAAATTAATAACCAAGAGCAATAGTAGTCAAAAGTGCTTGCATTTACGCTGATCTTGAAAGTTGAAACTAAAATTGATTTTTGCATTAATATCACTTCTCTTTGCAATTCATTAGTCAATTAGTGTTAGCCTGTTGAGATTGGTTAATCTTCTAATTGAACAATGCAGGAGCTCTGAATGACAAAGTTCCCTTGTAACTGAAAAGTGGAACAGAGCATTACTGTGATTTTATCAATAATTTCTCAAATAGAGCACCGTAGTAATACATTGACAATTAAAAGAATTGAGCCTGTAATTTTTTTGCAACAAGAGAGTCTAAATTTTAGCTGACTTTGATGACTAATAATTAGGACTCTTTTTGGTGGAATAGACTAATTGACAAAAGACCTGCAGAGCTGAAGTTAAGTCAATAAAAGAAGCAGAGTTGGTTTAGAAGAAGCAAATGCATTAAAAGAAGCATGAATTCATCTGCATGGTAAGGAAAATTCATATAGATTTAACGTTTCTTTTCTACTGAACGAAACAGATCAACATACTTATCAGATGGCTTGTTCGTCATCTTCTATCATCCCCTCTAAAACAACACATGATGTTTTCCTTAGTTTTAGAGTTGCTGATACTAGTGAAAATTTTACCAGCCGTGCTTTGTGTAGAAAACTGTTTGTGCCATTTGAAAGCTTAAATGCTACCATGATGTTAATTTTTCGTATTTAAATTAATTTATTTAGACTATGCATTTATTTAATTAGTTTTTTAGATAATGTCTATTTTAATTAATTAAATTGGAGGAACTAAAAGATAATGTTAAAGATATGGAAGCTCCAAGTACTTTAGTTAATAGGTCTTATAAAAGAATTCACTTTTGAGTTTTGACACTATGGGCCTGTTTGGCATTACTGTTGAAACTGCTGTTGAGAAAATCACTTTTTTAAATATACTAGTTAGAGAATGTTAAAAAATAATTAAAAATTAAATTTGATCAGTTTTAGTCATAAAAACACTATAATAACAAAATAGTTTTTTTCAAACTGTTTTTCTCAACAGCATTTAAAGTGGTATTTTTATTCAGAAAAGCAATTTCAGGCTCCGAAATTCAATGCCAAACATGACCTATATCCCATTCAAAATCTTAATTAATTTATATCACTTTTCTTGCAGGACAAGAATTCCCTACACATATTAGCTATCTGTGTTAAACAATTAATTAATTTATATCTCTATTCATGTAATTATTTAATGGTGGTGTATTTTAAAATTTTAATTGCATTGATGACACAATTTCGTGTAAAAAGATCCATCACCCGCGCAGTTCACTATATAATCCTTTAGCAATTAGCAGGAGTACTCCAAGAAGGAATGTTGCACCTCTGGTCAAAAAGAAAAAGAAAGAAACAAAAGATCATCAAATCAAAAAAGCAAATTGTGGGTTTGGATGGAAGAGGTGCCTCCTCCCATTATGGGTTTTGTGGACCATGATCTGTCTCCTCAGTTTTTTCAATTATAGTTTTATTCTCTAAAAGAAAAAGCACATTGTGGGTTAGGAGGGCCTTCAAAAGTCTAGAATTCAAAAAAAAAAAAAAAAAAAAAAAAAGAAAATTCTTGGAAGCTACAAAGGAATAACGAGGAAGCTACATAGGAATAACAAGGATGAAGAAGGGAATCATAAATGAAGGATAATTAAAATTCACTTTTGTAAATAAAGCAGAAATTCATAATATTCTTTGAATGTTTTTGTGTATATTTATTTATTTATTTATTATTTTTGAAATGAAATTCAAAATTTTATATATTATTCTCATAGTTTTTTTTTTTTAATTTGGTACTGCAACAGTTGTCCTCATCATGAAAGAAAATTCAAGTATTTTTTTTTAATTATCTCATATAAAAATTCACTGCCCATACTAAGAAATGAATCAAGAGAGAATTAAGAAATTAGAGCAGAAGATTGTGGTGAACCTCTGATCAAAAAGAAAGAAAGATCATCAAATCAAATTAAGAAGCAAATAACAAAGATCTCTTTGCTTAACATTTTCAATAAATTATCATAAAAAAATATTAACTTCAATTATTAATTTTGTTAATTGATTTTCATTGAAATTTAAATTAAAGAAATTACAATCTTAAAATAATAATTTTAATACCACTTTCATTGATTATATTTTAAAATTTTAATCATGCATGTTGATAACACATTTTCATATAAAGATCCATCACCCACATCTATATACTTTACAATCCTATTAAAAGACTCTAAGAAGGAATCAATAAATTAGAGTAGAAGTATAGGTCTTTTTGTAAGACTCTGAGAAGAAATCAAGAAATTAGAGTATGGATGTAAATCATTTTGTAAGATTATAAGAGAATCAAGAAACTACAGGAAAACTAATAGATCAGAGAAGAGTACAAGTGTTATATAACTTGTCAAAAAGAAGCGAATTATGTTCCCAAGTCATTTCACCGTCTATCAGTTTTAAAAGTTAAGAATTTAAAAATTTTATTCCAGTGATTTATAGGTAATGATATATTAATTTTTTAAAAAATTTGAAAAATTAAATAATGATTTATCAATTAATTAATTAATTAATTAGAATTATTTTAAATATTTTATTTATTATTAACTATCATGATTTAATTCAAATTTTAAAATCGGCGGTAGAATATTTTGAGTTAATATAAAATTATTAAAAGCTTAATTCAATTAATTATATCAAACCTATAAATCTAACCTTTACATTCTCAAATATATATAAAAACATATTTAAATTATTTTTTACTATTTTTCTTTATTATAAAAGTCATGTTACGAACAATAAATTTCCTATATATTATAATTTTCATAATTAAAATTAAATAATTATTTAGAAATATTTATTTATAATAATAAAAATAAATTATATTATTATAAAACAAATAAATAATGCATATTAAAAAATTTAAAAATAGAATAAGTTTTCAAATATATCTTAAAAGAATTATTTCTTTTTTTTTATTTAATTATTCAACAAGAATTGTCATTATAAGCGAAAATTGAAGTATTTCTAATTATTTGTCAATATTTTACATTACATAAATCATATGAGATAATTCTATTTAAAAATCCCCCTCTTAAGAAGCAACCTAGAAATTAAGAAATTAAAAAGAAAGAAAGATCATCACATAAAATAAATAAGGAAATTGCGGGTCAAGGGGAGTCTTCTCCTCTCACAATGTTTCTTTCTAGGTCATTTCACCATCAATGGCCGTAGGTTTCAGAAGTTCGGAATTTAAAAGAATTTCATTGGAACTTCCTGGTAGCGAAAGAGGAATAACGAGGATGTTGCAGGTAATCATATAATATAAAGTCCTCGTACAGGTTTATCATTTCGCAAAGTTCATTCTTCTTTTACTTCTAAGAGTCTCAATACTTCCTTATTGCTTGTCTTTCCTCCTAAATAAATAACTTCAGTAATTCAGAATCTATTCACCCCTGAAGCTATTAATTTATAAAAATATAATTTTTGTATTTTAATAAATATCGCATCAATATAAATAACTTAAAAATTGATTATTAAAGGTTATATAGGCATTTTATATTACTTAAATTAAATATTACTTAAATTAAATATTATTAAAGTTCCTTTCTCAAGAACTGCTTCTCTTATAATTTACTCTCAGCTTCCATTTCTCTTCTCCACTCAACGATTCAGAAGCTCTATGGTTTTTGTAGCCTCCAATTTCTCCCTCTCTTGCACAAACTTAATTAGCGACTATAAGTCTTCCATTTCAGGTGAGTTGCTTTTATGATCTAATGCTGCATATTCTATTTCTAATTTGTAAAATTTGCTTCTCAAAAGAAGTTTGAATCGCTAGTTGCAGAAACTTAGGCATTTGAATCTTGCTTCTATTATTTAAAATCTGCATAATATGTTATGCTGAACATTTGCTATATTGTATATGATCGAACCGATATGTCAACTTCACTTTCTTCTGTTGGTGCAACCTCTACTTTTGTTTGACTTTTTTTTTTTTGTTCCTTCACCTCTTTGAGAGAAAATTACATGATCTCTTTCCTGGCAATTTGTCTACAATTATAAAATTTTTAAAATTTGTAGCTGGCACCAATAACTCCTCAATTATTGTCCGTCTGTCCTTAGTCATGATATAACGCATTTGGAAGAAAGGAGTTTTATACGTATAGTTGATTCTTTGACTCTGTTCTTCCTTGCTCTTCCTATGCGTATGTAGTATTTAAATTTGTGTAAGTGCCTGTGCTGTGATGTTTCTTTCTATGTTTGTCCATGTTATTGTTTATCATGTAGATATCTTCTTACCATTAGAGAATGTTTAGTGTATGTTTATTATGCTTCACCCTCTTCTGCGGAAAATTTTGGGTGGCTGACAATGGAGAGGAAAAATAAACTCACAAACCCATTTTGACACTTGTTTAGGTTGTTACCTCCTCTAGTAAGTTTCAACATAGTGCTTTGTGATTTTTCTCTTGGTGGTTATGCTAGTTGAGTTCACAGAACCATGAAAATTTTCTAACACTCTCTCTGAGATTAAGTTGGTAAGTGGGGAAAGAATGAATTGCAAAGTAGAAACAGCTCCTGGGTTTGTGTCACCTTAGAAACAAAAATCTAGTCCTTTGCTTTGTACGCTAGTTAAAGAAAAAACAAGTAAAAAATCTTGGTTTTGTATTTGATGATTTTTTTTTTCCTTTGATGAAGATTCCAATCCTTTTGCTAGCTATTAAATTATAAACCTTCCTTTAGGCAGCCGTTACATGATTTTATGTAGCTCTTTCTTTTATCGAAACCAACTTCGAAGAGAGTGTGTGCCTTCTTTTAAGATCTTTGCTTTATTTAGGGTAAGGATCCACCAAAAATAGAAAAAAAAATTCACATTGCTTTTTCTTTCCACTTCTATTTGATTTTTGTTGGACTCTTTGAGGACCTATGTCTGATTATTATATTTTAGTGCTCTTGGCCAAATCCATTTGAATCATACCCTCTAGCCATGATTTTTTATTTGGTGCATTAATTCAGTGGGATTATGAATTACTCTGTTTATAAAGCTAAAATCATCGACTTCTTAATTAGTAAACCAATTTATTGATTGCTAAATTTGTGTTCTATTTGTCCTAATTGTGAAGTGATTTATTCCAGAATTTGTTGAATAATTGACATATGGAATGGAGAAAGGTGGTTTTAACATAAGGATGAATGACAAAGTTTAATAAATGATTCAGTCGTGTAATTCCCGCTGTCAATTGCAAAACCATGCAATCATTCGCCAAATCTCAGGTTCTGCTTTTGCTGATCACTAATGCTCTCTATCATTGTTGTCCCTTTTTCCCCTATGCTTCCCTTCAGTGGTGTTGTTTGTTTGTTTGTTTTTTCTTTCCTCTTGGCTTGATTGAGGTCCTTAAAACAATTTCAATATCACTGCTCCTTATAGTCCTAAAAATAATTTATAGACATTAAAACTTATTGACAAATAATCTTCACATGGATATGGATGGTATGGAGTTTGTGGAATTGTATAGGAGAATAAAGATTTATTTCTTTTTTTTCAAATGGATTTGGATGGTATGGAGTTCATGATAAATAGTGTCCAGATTAATTCAATTATATTAGTGTTTATGATAAATAATATTTTTTTCTAATCATTCTATAGTACTAGTGTACCTTAATTAAGATAGTTTTAGTCTAAGAATTCTGATCATCCATGTGCAGTATCATATTTAAAAAAAAAAAAGAAAGTTATTTTAATGAATATAGGGACAATTATTCCATTTCAAATCCAATTTAGCTTTAAAAGAAATTTAATTAAGATGTATAAATTCTTATATTTTTGGGGAAAGTACAATTTAGTAATCTACTTTTCCTGCTTTTTCAATTCAAGGATTGAAGAAAATTTCGTGACAAATCGATTATTAAACTATCGCATCGTTAACAAATGAAGGGAATAGGGCTAACGCGTTTGTACTTTGGCTGTTAGGCCATTCTACACCATGCCATGCTATGATGATGCAAAATATAGTAATTCATTTGATGTCTTTGTTCGAGGTAGGGAGAAAGGTCTTTTTCGGTGTCACTGCTCCATTTGCATTTGTAGTTTTTGTCCTGCATCTGGTATCTTGGGACGTGTAAATAAAAGGGCAAAATACAAAAAGTACTATGTGGTTTGGGCTATCCTGTAGTTTTGATTTGACAAAATGGTATCCTATGGTTAAGTGCATTAGTGAAGAAGGTACAAATATCCTAACACCATTAATGACTACTGACATGGAATTATTTTTCTACTTAACATGTCACCAGCTATTAATGGTGTTAGAGTGTTTGGACATTCTTAGCTAACGGACTTAACCGCAGGACATTAGCTTGTCAAAACTGAAAGTACATGATCCTTTTGAAAATGGCCCAAACTACAAGGTGCTTTTTTTGTACTTTTCCTAAATCAAAATATAAATGTACGTTTTATTTTGCAAGACCTTTTCACATACACATAATTACATGCTATGTTAATGGAGTGATCTATTGGTGATGCATAATTGTGTTTTTCAGTTCTGATACTTGATTTTGTATTTGCATGCGAGTAATTAATATGCTTGGAAAGCAGATAATGATACGTCTTATTAGTTGTTTGACTGGATTGTATTCATTTGTTCATCAACCTTCAGGTGAGGAAATAATTTCCGGAGCTCAACGTGTCCATGTACCTGAGTTGCTGGAAGAACGTGCAAAGGCATGTGGCATTGATGTCAATACAATAACAACGTACATTGATTCTTTCAGGTACTCTTTTTTTTTCCATATTTTTCCCTCAATTACCTCAGACCTGTTGTGCTGCTTGTGTCATCTTGTTAGATGATAGGCCTATCAATCAGTTTGTTTCACAATATTAAATCTTTGAAAAGTTTGATTTTTCAGTGGGCTGTTCACAGATATAGGTGATATAAAAATGATTTTAAAATTTATAAGTGACAAAAAGAATAGAAATGCTTTAATTTTTATTTATTGCTTAAGCTTTAAATCTTTGGTAATTAAGTGCCTTAAACTAATACCATTTTTCTAATAAAGTGCTTTTAGCCACTCAATATTGTCAGAAAGCTGACATGGATGTCTGGGCTCTCTTTTCTTTGAAATACATGCTGATATGGGAACTGGGAAGAGAAATTACGGGCATAGAGATTCATGTGTATTGCAGCTGTTATTGGTTGGATGGATTTGTCATTTGGTTCAATTAGTTCTTTATGCATGTCCAATTGGAATTATTTTTCAGCATAAGTTTTAGAGAAAATAAGGGGGCTTGATGTCCACATTAGTATTCCAGTGGCTAAACTACCAAATGGACTTCGTTAGATTAATTTTGTTTTTGTTTGTCCATGCTTTGGCATGCAAAAATCTAATTTGACGCAATGAAATAGAAATTCACTAAAACTTCAAGTAATTCTAATGTCATTATTTCAATGGAATTAGAAGTATAAGCTAGTAATCTACAATTACTATGTTTACAGTGGTGCTTATCTGCTTGATACTTTTTTGAATTGATCATAAAGCATAACATGCATGCTAAAGTTCATCCAGTTCCTAGCTCCTACTCATTTTGCATCATGTTGCACTAACTTGCTTCTGTATGTCGTTGATTTTATTTTCACCAAACACACTTCATTGTGGCACTGGCAAATCCCCCTCACTTGATAGGAATATAAAAATATACATAAGCTCGAATGTGGAGAAGGCCAATATGGACCTCCAGGTAGCAATCTTGTAACAATTCCATGACATCTAGCAGAAGTTGCTTGCTTGGATTTATGATTGTATGTTATGATGGTGCTGTTATAAGCCATTTCAGAAATGACATGACAAGCACTAATGGTGCTGTTAACTCAATATGTTTGGTTAATGTTTGTTAACAACGGGGGAAAAAAAATGATGAAATCAAATTGTTATGAAACATTGAATGGCTAAAGTAAATTGGAGCGACTTAAATACGGAGTGAATCTGAAACAAGAGTGTGTATCATGAAATGGTGAGTTTTAATGGTGAGGTTTGATTTTGAATTACCTACCATCTTGGTACCTGATGAATGCTAAGAATTCTTGATCTAGTGATATCAGCTCTTGGGCTATGCATTACATCTCCATTATTCATGCTGTTGTTGTGCTTTAGCTTTCTTCTATGTTTTTGGGTGTATGGCACGGGGAAAAGAATTTTTCTATACACAAACAAAATAATCCTATGGTTGCTCTGTTTACAGGTATGGTGCACCTCCACATGGCGGGTTCGGAGTGGGGTTAGAGCGTGTGGTAATGTTATTCTGTGTTCTGAATAACATTCGCAAAACATCGCTTTTCCCTCGTGACCCACTTAGGCTTGCCCCTTGATTTGTTTAAGCACAGCATCATCCTTTGTTTTGCTAAGATTATACTATATCTTTTCTCCTCCTGGAAGTTTTAGGTTACAAAAGTGGAAAAAAGAAAAACTATGTAAGTGTCTGCATGGAGAAGATAATTTCTTCCAAGTACCATGTAATATGAAGGTTTATTTCAAGTTACCATTTGAAATGGGAGGCACACATACATTTTGCTGCATCAAATCCTGTAAGCACTTTTGTTGAGGTCATTAATTATGGGTTTTCTTTTACTTCACTGCAATAGTTTTCAGCCTTGTCAATGCCTATTGATAATACTTCCTTTACTGAAATGATCATCAGCTTGTTTTCAACAAGGAACACCAAGCGACGCCTGCTGCATGTCAATAACCTTTCATATAAAATTAGCAAATACAAAAAAATATAATTGAAATAAGTGTAGAAAGCTGTAAGTAATAGAGAAATTCAGCCTCCACGAAGTGGTTCATTGATTACCTCTCGAGCTGAAGTAGATCTGTCTTCTATTCTCCACAAAGCTACTTGCTTCCCTGGTAACTGGACTATCAGTCGTTAGATATGAGCGTCTCTTTATATGGGCATATTAATAGCAATTTGAGAATTTAAAATGATATTTAGTATTTGACTTGACTCTTCCTTATTGATCAATGACTAATTGAGCTTAATTTAGTCACTGTTTCGTTAATGGAATTGATCATTAAAGATTCAATCAACAACTCCTAAAAGAGGAGGGAGAAATTGTATATTTTGTTAAATTTTAGAGATTTAAGCCTTTGTTTATTTCATGAAAAATAACTTGCCTATGAAAATATTAAATTAATAGTATGCATTTATATTATATGTATTTTTATATTTTAATAAAATTATTAAAATTTTAAAAATATATTTTTTAAATAATTTAGTTTTCTTTTTAATTAAAAAATATTTTTCATTTATATATTTTCTCAAGTGCTTTAAACTTTAAAAAATATGAAAAAAAATTTTTCTGCTAAACAGAGTCACCAACCTTAAATTATTCACTTTTTTTTTTTTGGCAAGAAAAGAGGATAATACGCTACAGGTGGGCATTCGGTTCAAACAGAATCGAACTGAACTGAATTAAATTATAAAAATCGAATCGTAAATTTTGGTAACCGAACCAAACCGAAATGAGTGAAAAATCAAATTGAATCGCTCTATTTCCGTTCGGTTCGATTTAAACCGATCGGTTTGATTTTTTATTGATTTTTTAATTTAGACTTGATTTTCAAGTTATTTGATCTAATTTTAATTTTGGTTTGAACCTAATTACCATTAATCAATGAAATTAAACAATTAATATATATATAATTAAATATAATTCATAAATTTTTCATAAAAATAAATCAACTCAAAAATCGATTCGGTTTGATTTAGTTTGATTTGATTATATAAATTACTATTCGGTTTAACCTATTTTTTTCTCTTCAAAACCGAATCGAACCGAAATAATCGAAATTTTTATAATGTAAAATCGAACCGAACCGATTAAATTTTAAAACCAAACCGATTAAACCGAATTGACTCGATTCAATTTGATTTTTCAGTTTGAACCAAATTCTGCTCAGTCCTACGCTACACTACAAAGAACGACGACGGGCATAAGCCGTACCAACCTATTCACGCAAAAGCCGTCCCAACATCTATGGTGTAGGTCCCTGCAAAACATGCTTGCCACAAAAAAGGCAACGCTCTGTTAGCCAGGAAATCAGCACAATAATTGGCTTCACGAAACATATGCATAACCTTAACCTCCCAATCCCGCCTTGATAAGCCTTTAATCCTTCCTATCAGAGTTTTCACATGCCCAGGAGGTTCCCTCAAACCCAGCGCAAAATGAACCACACTCTTATTATCACATTCCACAATGATCTCTCGATTACCCTTGTTCCAAGCAATCACCAGACATTCCAGCAGAGCCGAAGCCTCAGCCATCGTAATAGAGTAAATGCCTAAATTCAACATGAATCCACACACCCAAATAACCCAAATCATTTCGGATAATGCCACCCCTCGATGTAAGCCCAAAACCTACCTTTCAAAGCATAAGCCGAAAAAACATAAGCTTTACTCCAAACAAAGTCCACCAGCTCCTCGCACTTCCCCTTTGATCCCAAAAAATAACTTTATTCCTCTTTCCCTACAAAGCCCAACAACTCTCTCCAAAAACCAGAGCCCAATCCAATCCAATCCACACCTAGGCTTCCAAATTATTCACTGTTAACATATAAAATTGTAAAATTAAGAAAACTCAAAATTAATTATATTTAATTTGATTGACCAATGATGTTTGTTTGATATTGAAATTGAAAATAAAAAAAAGTTGTTTTTTGTTTTGCTTTTTTCTAAAAAATTATTTTAAATATAAAAAATTTAATTTATTTATTTTAGAGTTTGAAAAAGTGATTTTCTTGAGATCTCCATTCTTTTCACTGGCTAGTCCAATACAACAACGGAGTGATACACCAACTTCCTCTGCCTGCTCAATACCTTTCCAAGAAACTTCTTTCAAGATTAAGGTTAAGAGTTCATCTTCTGAACTCCTCGCACAGATTTTGATCTCAAGGAAGAGTTCCACCTGCCTGATCTGCATTCATATTTCTCGTCTTACACACTGATCGTCTCTTTGTCCATTAATTTCTTTGGTACTTTTCAAAATGGCTTCTACTTCATCTTCCATCATCCCCTCTAAAATCACCTATGATGTTTTCCTTAGTTTTAGAGGCAGTGACACTCGCTCAAATTTTACCAGTCATATTTATGCTGCGTTGTGTCGGAAACATATCACAACATTCATTGATGGTAATAGTCTTGATAGAGGAGAAGAAATCAAAGAAACCCTTCTCAAAGCGATTGAAGAATCCAAGATTTATGTAATAATTTTCTCGGAAAATTATGCTTCCTCTCACTGGTGCCTGGACGAACTCGTCAAGATAATGGAATGCATGAAAACAATGGGGCGAAAGGTTTTGCCCGTTTTCTACCATGTAGATCCTTCTGACGTTAGAACGCAAACTGGAAAACTTGGAGAAGCATTTGGGAAAGTTAAACAGCAATTCAAGGAGAGCATAGACAGGGTGGAGAGGTGGAGCACTGCTCTGACTGAAGCAGCCAATCTATCTGGATGGGATTCAAGCAATTATAGGTCTCTCTCTCTCTCTCTCTCTCTCTCTCTCTCTCTCTATATATATATATATATATATATATGCATGCCTGTGTACATCACGTTTCCAAGTATACGAATTTAATTTACAAATTTCGTACTCATACCACTAAATTCTTGCGTATATATATATATAATTATTTTTACATGTTTACAATTTCTTTTTTAGTTTACTTGCTGATGTTTCCATTTCTATCAAGTAATTAATCTTAAGAAAAGAAAATTTTCCTACAGAATTCTCCCACCCACTGTACATTGAGAACAAAACAAAATCAGCCTGTTTGGAAACTAGATTTTTTCAAGAATTCAATTCAGTTAGAATTTTTTTTTCAATCCTCAAGTTAAGAAACTTGAAAGAATTTAATTTTTTTTTAACTTAAAAAGGAATTTATTTAAAAGAAATAAAAATCATGCCAAAAGGGAGAATCATTTGAATTTTTTTCTTGCAAATGATTTTTTTCCAAAGGAAGCCAATAAGGAGAAGGAAAGGGACCTACTAATAGAATAACCTTATATAGTGTTTCAACTATAAAATGTTTGCAATATTTTTTACTTCAAAGATGATGAATGAGATATTTTATGGGTTTATACATTCTCATGCTGTAATTTGCATTGATCTTGTCTACCTATCCATGACTAAGGGAAAATGTCATATCAAAAAATCACTTAATTTAAAAGCACAAACTTGCATTTGAGGACCTCAAAAATAGTTTTATATCCCTAATAAATATAAACCATTCTTTTTGAGGAGTGAAAATAAATATTTTATAATTATTTGTTTATTTTAGTTATCTTTGCTCATTATTCTTTATTTTCATTATATATTTTTTAGGCTTGAATCAGAATTAAGTGAAAGAATTGTCAACCAAATTGCAAAGAAATTGTGTCCTATCTTCTTTAGCACTTCCACTGATTTGGTAGGGATTGATTCACACATTGAGCAAATTCTGTCATTGTTAAGCATTGGGACGGTTGATGTTCGTTTTGTTGGAATTTGGGGAATGGGCGGTATAGGCAAGACAACCATTGCTGAAGCTCTTATTTGTCAAATATTTGATCAATTTGATGATTTTTGCTTTTTAAGAAATATTAGGGAGAAATCAAAAAAGCACGAATTGGTTCATTTAAGAAAATGTCTTTTTTCTGAACTTTTACAAGATGAAAATCTAAGCATAGAAATGCTCCATGTAATTCCCACTTTTGCTATGGAGAGGCTCATAAGAAAGAGGGTTGTTGTTGTTCTTGATGATGTCAATGATTCAGATCAATTAACTGCTTTAGTTGGAAATCATGGATGGTTTGGCCCAGGAAGTAGAATCATTATAACTAGTAGAGATAAAGAAGTGCTTAATGGTAAGGTTGATGAAATATACAAGGTTGAGGGACTAAGGCATAGTGAAGCTTGTCAACTATTTAGTTTGAAAGCCTTCAAACAAAAGTATCCTCCGAAGGATTTTATGGAGTTGTCAGAAAGGGTGGTAGATTATACCAAAGGTCTTCCATTGGCTCTTCATGTGTTGGGTTCCCATCTATGTGGAAGGTTTCCAGCAGAATGGAAAAGTGCATTGAGCAAATTAAATCAATTTCCTGACTCCAATATTCAAAAAATCTTAAAAATCAGTTATGATGAGCTAGATCCAGTGGAAAAGGATATATTTCTCGACATTGCATGTTTCTTCAAGGGAAATGAAAGAAATTGGGTAGAAGACATACTAAATGGCTCTGGTTTTCCTGCTGGCTGGGGAATACTTCGACTACTGGATAAATGCCTCATAACTGTTGTGGATGACATATTAGAGATGCATGATTTGATACAGGAAATGGGTCAAAACATTGCTCGGCGTAAAATGGCAAGACATGAAGTTTTTTAATGTTAGCCAAGATGATATCATTTAAAAGAAAAATCTAACTTCATTAAGTAATTGAAGGCATGTTTAAATCTCAAGATATCTATAATGCAGCTATTAATATATAAGTTCTAATATTCCATTGTATTCTTTATTTTTGTAGAATTAAAGCAATTGAAGACATGTCTAAAACCAAAGAGTCAAATCCATTTTTTCCCATATCAATTATCTTATAACATTATTTTCAGTAAATATTTAGATAATTGTATCATTTTTTGATAACATTAATTTGCTCATTGCCATATATTAATTATTTGCTCTTGATTGTCAGGGAATGAAAAAAGTTGAAGGCATTTTCTCGGACATGTCTGAATTAGGAAAGATACACTTGGGTCATGGAGCCTTTCCACAGATGCATAACTTAAGATTGCTCAAATGTTATAGGCCTCAGAATTGGTCAGAAAACAAAATTATAGGCTCTACATCTGAATCTAGTGAACCAAGTCATCTTCTGCATCTCTCCAATAAGTTGAGTTTACTTCATTGGGATGAATACCCTTACAAATCTTTACCATCTAATTTTTTAATGGAGAACCTTGTTGAAATCAACATGCAAGGCAGCAAAGTTGAACAACTTTGGAATGGACGTAAGGTATGCATTAATATAAATATAAATATAAATATATATATATATATATATATATATATATATATATATATATATATATATATATATATATATTATGATTTTCATAGAATATACATTTTTACTTGTTATTTGATTTTCATATTATTTTTGTTGTGTTAAAGGATGATTTGAAATAGACTATAGTGACATATAATAATTTAGTACATATATTAGTAGTATAATTATAAATTGGGGTGGATAAAAGGGAAAATAATTATTAGGACCAAACTGAAATATTAAAAATGTACTATGACTTTAACTAAAATCAAAATCCTGTACATGTTTTATTTTTCAAGAATTTATCGATTTTGTTTTCTTTGAAAAAAAAAATGTTTAGTGTTTTCAACGTGCAGTGTCCTCAACAATTAAAACGGCTCAATCTTTCTGAATCCGTGCACCTGAGGAGGCTCCCAAATCTCTCTTCAGCAACTGAGCTGGAGTGGATAAGTCTGCAGGGATGTGAGAGTTTGCTAGAGATTCCTATGTCGATTCAATGCCTGCAAAAACTTGTTTGTCTTGATCTACAAGGGTGCAAGAAGCTGAGGAGTCTTCCAAACCTTGTCCAGTTGAAATCTCTTAAAGAGCTTTCACTCTTATTGCTCAAATTTGAAGATGCTTCCTGAGATTCCAATTGGCATAGAAGAGTTGGAACTAGAGGATTGTGGATTGGAAGGGCTGCCCTGATCCGTTCCATTTCTGGAAGATATTTATATTTTAAAGTTGAGGAATTGCGAAAACCTTTTAAGTCTTCCTAGAAGTTTTCATTTGAAAAATGTTGATGCACTTGATCTCAGTGGTTGCTCGAATCTCACCAAGTTACCAGAGATTATAGGAGATTTAAAAGTACTACTGCTAAACAAGACTGCAATAGAAGAATTGCCCTCATCAATAAGATCATTTTCTTCTCTTGTTGTGTTGAATATGAAGGGATGTGAAAGTCTCAAGAACCTTCCTAGCTGCATTTGTGACATGAAATTCCTTCAAATGCTTATTCTTAGTGGGTGCTCAAAACTTGGGAAGTTGCCTCCTTTATATGGTTTGTGCTCTTTAAGAGAGCTATATGTTGATGGCACTGCACTTGTAGAAATCCCCATTGACATTTACGCTGCAGAATGCCTTCACAGACTTGTTCTTAGTGGGTGCTCAAAACTTGCAAAATTGCGGCCTCTACATGATTTTTCCCATTTAATGTTGTCATATCTTGATGGCACTGTACTTGTAGAAATCCTCATTAAGAGATTGAATGGTAGAAGATCGACTATTGTAATGTACCACAAGAGACTCCATGCATTGCCGTTAAATTGTACACTAATGGACATTGCAGGATCATACATTGTCCCCATTGCAGAATGTGAAGAACTCAGCGGGTCATATAATGTGTACAACTATTGTAATAGCGTAAATTGGGATCAGAATGCACGTGGTGACATTATGGTAGATGCACTACTGAGAATGAAAGAAATAAGCATTACGAGCGATGTAAGCCTCTTCTTTCCTCTCTTTGTCCTCTTTCTAATTTTACTTTTGCACCAAATATTTCTTGTAATTTCTTTTCTTTTTTTTATTTTTTTATTTTTTATTTTTTATCCCTCTTTAACACACGGACAGACAGATGCTCATGTAATTGTTGGTCTACCCGGAAGTGAAATTCCAGAGTGCTTCAACTATCAAAGCCCAGGATCTTCAATGAATGTTCTGTTCCCTCAATGTTGCTTTAATTCTTTGTTCTTGGGTTTTGCTTTTTGTGTTGTTCTAGATTTTGAGGTTCCTGTTGTTCCCAAGGAAGGTGATTGTTTCTACTTTGCATGTGAATGCCGTTTCAAAATTCCTACGAGAGAAACATATGACAATGAAAGGTCTGGCAGGTTTTTGTCTTCACTCAACCTTTTTTTTGAGGTGGTCTTTGAATCAGACCATCTGTTTCTTTTCTACTACAAGCCACGTTATCTTTGTAATCTAAATCATTTCCTCATACAAAGTTGTTGCAATGTCATGGAAGCGTCATTTGTGTTCAAATCAGAATTCAAATATTCTCAGTTGAAGGTGAAAATGTGTGGGATCCAACTATTGTATTCCAAAGATGTGCTGCACAAATGCAATGCAAGCATAAAACAAAGCAAGTTCTCATCACGATATGGAGCAACCAGGCCCGAGTTCCTACAAGTGATGGAAACCGACACCAACAAGAAGAGAAGCAGGGAAAACTCCTTCCCCTTGGATTGCATTACCATCATTGCAGATGGCAAATCTGATTATGAGGAAGAAGAACAACCACACCCTAAAAGAGTAAAGTGAACACTAGCACCAAAGTGATTGTAAGTCAACCCCCCAATTCCCCTTGTTTTTGTCACTAATAAATATTACAATCATTGAATTCTTACCGTGTCTTCTGTTATTTGTTCTTAGGTGGTGCTTTCAATGGCATTAGCCACACGTTGCCTCAAGTATAGATAAGATGCGAAACTAGCTTTATAAATTGTAAGGCTATGTTTGGATGTGAGTCATGTTGACATTTTTCCGAAGTACATAATTCAACATTTTGTGATTTGAACCTATGATCTTAGTTTGCAAAATATTCAATTTGTGTATTCATTACATATATTCAAGTGAACGAGCTGCTCATTGAATATCAAACCACCAAAATTTTGGCATTATACATGCACATAGTGAAATTTTCGTGTCAAACGTGATTTGCTTTCTTGGTGGGTATATCAAAAACTTCTACAATACGTCGAAATTTTGGCTGCATTTTTATCTTTGATGGTTCACTCATATGTGCCTGGATACAATAGTTTGAATGAATTTTGAACAAAAATTATTATGAAATTTTAATTTGTATATTCATATCCAGGGATGTGTGTATAGGAGATCTGCTTTCCAGTGTATCCGACACACCTGTTACTAAATTAGTATCTTCATATCATAGCAAAGTGACAAAAAGAAACAACTTTAATATACTTATGATCTTCTAATTTATTGACGTTATTCACATATAAAAACTTTTCAGTACTCTCTAGGTCCTCTAGCTTCCACCATTCTATGATAAATCCCGTAATTTATACGAATGCTCTGCATGATATAGTATTACCGTTAGCCATGTTTGTATATTTATCAATATAGATATTATTGTTTGAGGGAAATAATTCTAAAATTCTTTAAATTCACTTTCATATACAATTTCTTCCATGGATCATGAAATACGTGTATGTATATTTTCTATGAATTATTATTATTATCCTGACTGCAACTCACTTCAGACAATTACTGCATGTGAAATGGTTTCAATGAATTTGTATGAAAATTAATAACAACGAGCAATAGTAGTAAAAAATGTTTGCATTTATGCTGATCTTGAAAGTTGAAACTAAAATTGATTTTTGCATTAATATCACTTCTCTTTGCAATTCATTAGTCAATTAGTGTTAGCCTGTTGAGATTGGTTAATCTTCTAATTGAACAATGCAAGAGCTCTGAATAACAAAGTTTCCTTGTAACTGAAAAGTGAAACAGAGCATTACTGTGATTTTATCAATAATTTCTCAAATAGAGCACCGTAGTAATACATTGACAATTAAAAGAATTGAGCCTGCAATTTTTTGCAACAAGAGAGTCTAAATTTTAGCTGACTTTGATGACTAATAACTAGGATTCTTTTTGGTGGAATAGACTAATTGACAGAAGACCTGCAGAGCTGAAGTTGAGTCAATAAAAGAAGCAGAGTTGGTTTAGAAGAGGCATATGCATTAAAAGAAGCATGACTTCATCTGCATGGTAAGGAAAATTCATTTGGATTTAACGTTTCTTTTATACCGAATGAAACAGGTCAACATACTTATCAGATGGCTTGTACTTCATCTTCTATCATTTCGTCTAAAACAACACATGATGTTTTCCTTGGCTGTAGAGTTGATGAAACTAGTGAAAATTTTACCAGCCACGGTTTGTGTAGAAAACTGTTTGTGCCATTTGAAAGCTTAAATGCTACAATGATGTTAATTTTTTATGTTTAAATTAATTTATTTTGACAAAGGGTTTATTTAATTAGTTTTGTAGATAATGTCTATTTTAATTAATTAAATTGGGAGAACTAAAAGATAATGTTAGAGATATAGGAGCTCAAAGCACTTGGATTAATAGGCTTTGTAAAAGAACACACTCATAGGTTTGATACTATATCCAACTCAAAATCTTAATTAATTTATATCTCTATTCATGTAATTATTTAATGGTGGTGTATTTTAAAATTTTAATTGCATTGATGACACAATTTGGTGTAAAAAGATCCATCACCCGCGCAGTTCACTATACAATCCTTTAGCAATTAGCAGGAGTACTCCAAGAAGGAATGTTGCACCTCTGGTCAAAAAGAAAAAGAAAGAAACAAAAGATCATCAAATCAAAAAAGCAAATTGTGGGTTTGGATGGAAGAGGTGCCTCCTCCCATTATGGGTTTTGTGGACCATGATCTGTCTCCTCAGTTTTTTCAATGATAGTTTTATTCTCTAAAAGAAAAAGCACATTGTGGGTTAGGAGGGCCTTCAAAAGTCTAGAATTCAAAAAAAAAAAAAAATTGAAAATTCTTGGAAGCTACAAAGGAATAACGAGGAAGCTACATAGGAATAACGAGGATGAAGAAGGGAATCATAAATGAAGGATAATTAAAATTCACTTTTGTAAATAAAGCAGAAATTCATAATATTCTTTGAATGTTTTTGTGTTTATTTATTATTTTTGAAATGAAATTTGAAATTTTATATATTATTCTTATAGTATTTTGTTTTTTTTTTTAATTTGGTACTGCAAAAGTTGTCCTCATCATGAAAGAAAATTCAAGTATTTTTTTTAATTATCTCATATAAAAATTCACCGCCCATACTAAGAAATGAATCAAGAGAGAATTAAGAAATTAGAGCAGAAGATTGTGGTGAACCTCTGATTAAAAAGAAAGAAAGATCATCAAATCAAATTAAGAAGCAAATAACAAAGATCTCTTTGCTTAAAATTTTCAATAAATTATCATAAAACAAAGATCTCTTTGCTTAACATTTTCAATAAATTATCATAAAAAAATATTAACTTCAATTATTAATTTTGTTAATTGATTTTCATTGAAATTTAAATTAAAGAAATTACAATCTTAAAATAATAATTTTAATACCACTTTCATTGATTATATTTTAAAATTTTAATCATGCATGTTGATAGCATATTTTCATATAAAGATCCATCACCCACATCTATATACTTTACAATCCTATTAAGAGACTCTAAGAAGAAATCAAGAAATTAGAGTAGAAGTAAAGGTCTTTTGCAAGGTTCTGATAAGAAATCAAGAAATTACAGGAGAACTAATAGATCGTAGAAGAGCATAAGTGTTATACAACTAGTCACAAAAGAGGCAAATTGTATTTCCAAGTCATTTCACCGTCTATCAGTTTTGAAAGTTAAGGATTTGAAAGATTTCATTCCAGTGATTTATAGGTACTGATATATTATTTTTTTTAATTTTAAAAATTAAATAATGATTTATCAATTAATTAATTAATTAGAATTATTTTAAATATTTTATTTATTATTAACTATCATAATTTAATTCAAAATTTAAAATCAGCGCTAGAATATTTTAAGTTAATATAAAATTATTAAAAACTTAATTCAATTAATTATATCAAACCTATAAATCTAAACTTTACATGCTCAAATATATAGAAATATATTCAAATTATTTTTTACTGTTTTTCTTTATTATAAAAGTCATGTTACGAACAATAAATTTTCTATATATTATAATTTTCTTAATTAAAATTAAATAATTATTTAGAAATATTTATTTATAATAATTAAAATAAATTATATAATTATAAAACAAATAAATTATACATATTAAAAATTTTAAAAATAGACTAAGTTTTCAAATATACTTTAAAAGAATTATTTCTTATTTTTTTAATTTAATTATTCAACAAGAATTGTCATTATAAGAGATATTTGAAGTATTTCTAATTATTTGTCAATATTTTACATTCATAATTGTTATTGAAACTTCCAGGAAGCTACATTACATAAATCATATGAGATAATTCTATTTAAAAATCCCCCTCTTAAGAAGCAACCAAGAAATTAAGAAATTAAAAAGAAAGAAAGAAAGATCATCACATCAAATAAATAAGGAAATTGCGGGTCAAGGGGAGCCTTCTCCTCTCAAGATGTTTCTTTCCAGGTCATTTCACCATCTATGGCCGTCGGTTGCAAAAGTCTGGAATTAAAAAAAATTTCATTAAAACTTCCTGGTAGCTACAGAGGAATAACGAGGATGTTGCAGGCAATCATACGATATAAAGTCCTCATACAGATTTATCATTTCGCGAAGTTCATCCTTCTTTTACTTCTAATAGTCTCAATACTTCGTTATTGCTTGTCTTTCCTGCCAAATAAATAGCTTCAGTAATTTAGAATCCTGATTACCTGAAGCTATTAATTTATGAAAATATAATATATTTTTATTTTAATAAATATTACATCAATATAAATAATTTAAAAATTAATTATTAAAGGTTATATAGTATTTTGTATTACTTAAATTAAATATTCGGAAGTTTTGTATTATAAATTAAATTTTAGCTTCTTTTTTTTTGTAGAAATCACTCGTCATCCGAAATTCACTGACCCGAGAATCCAAATTCGCGTCGAGCAAGCCCATAAAGGGGGATAAAGTGCTCCCTTTATATTGTTATTATTAAATTTAATTATGTCTTCTTGCCCATTTCACTATTTTCCGTCTTGTAGGTCAATAGTTCCTTACACATACTAGCTATCTATGTTACAATTAATTAATTTATAACTCTATTCAAGTAATTATTTAATGGTGGTGTATTTTAAAATTTTAATAGCATTGATAACACAATTTCGTATAAAGAGACCCATCGCCCACGCAGTTTCACTTTACAATACTTTAGGAATTAGCAGGAGTGTTCCAAGAAGGAACCAAGCAGGAGTGTTGCGCCTCTGGTCAAAAAGAAAAAGAAAGAAACTAACGATCATCAAATCAAAAAGCAAATGGGTTTTGTGGACCATGATCCGTCTCAGTTTTTCAATGAAAGTCTTATTCTTAAATAAATAAAAAAAAATAAAAAAAAAAAAAAAAAGCAAACTGTGGGTGAGGGAATTCTTGGAAGCTACAAAGGAATTACAAGGATGAAGCAGGGAATCACAAATGAAGGATAATTAAAATTCACTTTTGTAAATAAAGCAGAAATTCACCGACTCTTTCTCAAATTTCGATTTTTGTTCAATTGCTCCCTTTCCTTCTTTCACATGACAGATTTATCGATTTTTCACCTACTTGTCTCATATGAAGATCCATCACCCGCAAAAAATCACTTTAGAATGCTATTAAAAGATTATAAAGAGGAATCAAGAAATTAGAATAGGAATATAAGTCCTTTTGTAAGATTTTAATTAAGAAGAAACCAAGAAATTAGAGGAAAGTGAATCAAGAAATTAGAACAGGAGTATAGGTCTTTCTATAAGACGTAAGAGAACAAATAAATTAATAGGTCCTTTTGTAAGACTCCAAGAGGAGACTAATAAATTAGAGTAGAGCATAAATTCTTTTGTAAGACTTTAAGAAGGAACTAAGAAATTAGTGCAGACTCTAAGTGTTATATAACTGTCGAAAAGAAACAAATTGTGGGTTCAAGAAACTATATAATTTCTTTTTTGGGCATTATTTTGCAAATGTTTTTGTGTATTTCTTTTATTATTAAGGTTTTAATTGAATTTAAACTTAAAATTTTATAATTTTAAAGTCAATTACAATTTTATTAAATTAAAATTGAATGATTTCAATTAGGGGTGAGCAATCGGTTCAAATCGAATCAAACTGAATCGAATCGAACTGAATTAAATTATAAAAATCGAATCATCAATTTTAGAAATCGAACCGAACTGAAATTGATGAAAAACCGAATCGAACTGAACCGCTTTATTTCGGTTCGGTTCGGTTTAAATCAATCGGTTTGATTTTTGATTGATTTTTTAATTTAGACTTGATTTTCAAGTTATTTGGTCTAATTTTAACTTTGGTTTGAACCTAATAACCATTAATCAATGAAATTAAACAATTAATATATATATAATTAAATATAATTCATAAATTTTTCATAAAAATAAATTAATTCAAAAATCGATTCGGTTCGATTTAGTTCGATTTGACTATATAAATTACTATTCAGTTCAGTTCGGTTTAACCATTTTTTTCTCTTCAAAATCGAACCGAACAAAAATAACCGAAATTTTTATAAATTAAAACCGAATCGAATCAATTGAATTTTAAAACCGAACTGATTGAACCGAATTGACTCAGTTTGGTTCAGTTTTTCGGTTTGAACCGACTCGCCAAACCTAATTTCAATGGTTGCGTATGATGATGGAACAATGATGCGTATAGATCTAACTGAACTTTTATATATAACACTTTTTTTATAATATCATTAAATTTATAAAATTAACTAGTTGTTTTGCATTATTTTTTATTTTAATAACATAATTTTAATATTTTTTTATATTTTATATGTTTAAAATCATACTATATATTTTATATTTGCGGGTGAGGTCCGACTTGTATTATAAAAACCACAATAATCACTAATATTAAAATTCATTTTATGATTATCTTTTAATTTTATTAAATTATTGCTTATTAATCAAGTTAGATAAATGTTTAATTATCTTTTTTCTATACACAGTTGTTGTCTCATTCATTTCGTGTTTAGAAAGAGAAAAAAATTATAGAATTATATTTTTTAATAAAATAGAATTTAGTTTTAAATAAGAAATTATTCTAGCCAATTAAATTAAAAATTTTTAAATAATAATAAATTTGTATATTAATTTTTTAACCGATCAAGATTGAGAGCAGTTTGTTGTTATCAAATTCAATTATATATATTAATTTTTGTCCATTTCATTATTTCTTATATTTTTTATTTTTATATATATTATAGATTATAAATAAATAGATTATTTTATAAAAGAGATAAAACACCTAAGTTTGTGAACTCACTTACCCTATCCAGTTAAAAAATTTCTATTTTTTAAATTAAATTATTCGACAAGAATTGTCCTAATGATGGAAAATTTAAGCAATTTTCCCTTTTATATATATATATATATATATATATATATGAATAAGAGGAATTAAAAGAGTGGAAATTTAACCCATTTCTATTAAGTGAGTGATATACCTTCAAATATTGAACCAAATCATGGTAGGTATTTCTGATTAATTTTAAAGGTTAACATTCTTATACACCTCCAAGTTCTTAACCAATGGCAATCCAATTTTCATAAGAGAAAAGAAAAAGGAAAAATATTATATTGTCTCTAAAACCAAACAAAAAAAAAAATCAATTTGAAATGAATTGAATTTTTGCAAAATTCGAACTGAATTTCAGAATTAAATTGATTTGATCGGTTATTTCGGTCATAAATGTTAATTAAAATTGTTATAAAAAAAAATTGGCTAACATTAATATAGGTAAATATTTGAATTATTTTTATTAATTAAATAATATAATTAAACTAATTGTTAAAATTAAAACTAGTATGTGAAAGTTTAAAGTTAAGTTGATAAAACTAAAAAGTTTAGTGAAAATTGAAAAGACAAATTTTTACATTTTTAGTTATTTAACTTTTTATTATAATTAAAATTATATAATAATAACAACAAAAGCTTGCATACGGGATTCTTAATTGCAGCTGCATTGAGAATGTTACTTATATTATTTAAATTTATATAATGAGATAAATAACAAAAAAAATTTATATTAAATTCTCTCAAAAAAATAATTAGAAAATTAATGTCTTTTACTTATGAAAAGAAAAAACGTTACTTTTTGAAAAATAAAGTTTTATTTATATAAGAGTCCTTTATATAAATATTAAATTAGTATTTTTCATTAATTATATAAAATTTTTAATTTTATTTGATTGGATTAAAATAATTTTGTAATAGAATTATATTGCTTAATATAATGGAATTTAAATTTAAATAAAAAATCAGTCTAGTAATTTAAATTAAAAAAAATTAAATAATAATGAATACTTTTTTTAATCAATTAAAATAAAGGGTGATTTGTTATTATCAAATTTAATTATGTCTTCTTGCCCATTTCACTATTTTCAGTCTTGTAGGTCAATGGTTCCTTACACATACTAGCTATCTATGTTACAATTAATTAATTTATAACTCTATTCAAGTAATTATTTAATGGTGGTGTATTTTAAAATTTTAATAGCATTGATAACACAATTTCGTATAAAGAGACGCATCGCCCACGCAGGTTCATTTTACAATACTTTAGGAATTAGCAGGAGTGTTCCAAGAAGGAACCAAGCAGGAGTGTTGCGCCTCTGGTCAAAAAGAAAAAGAAAGAAACTAATGATCATCAAATCAAAAAGCAAATTTGCCTCCTTTCATTATGGGTCTTGTGGACCATGATCTGTCTCAGTTTTTCAATGAAAGTCTTAATTCTTAAATACAAAAAAAAATAAAAAAAAAAAAAGCAAACTGTGGGTGAGGGGGGCCTTCAAAAGTCTAGAATTCAAAAAAAAAAAAAAAAAGAAAATTCTTGGAAGCTACAAAGGAATTACGAGGATGAAGCAGGGAATCACAAAGGAAGGATAATTAAAATTCACTTTTGTAAATAAAGTAGAAATTCATAATATTTTTTGAATTTTTGTGTTTATTTATTATTGTTGTTATTATTATTATTATTGTTTTGATTGAATTGAAATTTGAAATTTTATATATTATTCTTATGCTAAGAAATGAATCAAGAGAGAAATAAGAAGCAAATTTGAGGGTCAAGTGGACATTCTACTATTTCTTTCCGAGTCATTTTATTTATAAAACTAACGAAGATCTCATTTCTTAATTTTTTTTTAATAAATTATCATTTTATTTATTTTTATATGCAACTAATAAATTACAATGCCATCCTCCCTCAAATAAATAAAAAAATTATTAATTATTAATTTTTTAATTAATTTCCATTGAAATTTAAATTAAAGAACTTATAATCTTAAAATAATAATTTTAATACCACTTTCATTGATTATATTTTAAAATTTTAATCGTGTTGATAACACAATCTCATATAAGGATCCATCACCCACATTGATTCACTTTACAGTCCAACTAAAAAACTCCAAAAAGGAACCAAAAATGGCTGTGGTTTTCCTGCTAGCTGGGGAATACTTCGACTACTGGATAAATGCCTCATAACTATTGTGGATGACATATTAGAGATGCATGATTTGATACAGGAAATGGGTCAAAACATTGCTCGGCGTAAAGGTAGAAGATTGTGGAATTCCAAAGACATCTTTCATATGTTGTCAACTAAAATGGTAAGACATGAAGTTTTTTAATGTTAGCCAAGATGATATCATTTAAAAGAAAATCTAACTTCATTAAGTAATTGAAGGCATGTTTAAATCTCAAGATATCTATAATGCAGCTATTAATATATAAGTTCTAATATTCCATTGTATTCTTTATTTTTGTAGAATTAAAGCAATTGAAGACATGTCTAAAACCAAAGAGTCAAATCCATTTTTTCCCATATCAATTATCTTATAACATTATTTTCAGTAAATATTTAGATAATTGTATCATTTTTTGATAACATTAATTTGCTCATTGCCATATATTAATTATTTGCTCTTGATTGTCAGGGAATGAAAAAAGTTGAAGGCATTTTCTTGGACATGTCTGAATTAGGAAAGATACACTTGGGTCATGTAGCCTTTCCACAGATGCATAACTTAAGATTGCTCAAATGTTATAGGCCTCAGAATTGGTCAGAAAACAAAATTATAGGCTCTACATCTGAATCTAGTGAACCAAGTCATCTTCTGCATCTCTCCAATAAGTTGAGTTTACTTCATTGGGATGAATACCCTTACAAATCTTTACCATCTAATTTTTTAATGGAGAACCTTGTTGAAATCAACATGCAAGGCAGCAAAGTTGAACAACTTTGGAATGGACGTAAGGTATGCATTAATATATATATATATATATATATATATATATATATATATATATATATATAATGATTTTCATAGTATATACATTATTACTTGTTATTTGATTTTCATATTATTTTTGTTGTGCTAAAGGATGATTTGAAATAGACTATAGTGGCATATAATAATTTAGTACATATATTAGTAGTATAATTATAAATTGGGGTGGATAAAAGGAAAATAATTATTAGGACCAAACTGAAATATTAAAAATGTACTATGACTTTAACTGAAATCAAAATCCTGTACATGTTTTATTTTTCAAGAATTTATCGATTTTGTTTTCTTTGAAAAAAAAATGTTTAGTGTTTTCAACGTGCAGTGTCCTCAACAATTAAAACGGCTCAATCTTTCTGAATCCGTGCACCTGAGGAGGCTCCCAAATCTCTCTTCAGCAACTGAGTTGGAGTGGATAAGTCTGCAGGGATGTGAGAGTTTGCTAGAGATTCCTATGTCGATTCAATGCCTGCAAAAACTTGTTTGTCTTGATCTACAAGGGTGCAAGAAGCTGAGGAGTCTTCCAAACCTTGTCCGGTTGAAATCTCTTAAAGAGCTTTCACCCTCTTATTGCTCAAATTTGAAGATGCTTCCTGAGATTCCAATTGGCATAGAAGAGTTGGAACTGGAGGATTGTGGATTGAAGGGCTGCCCTCATCTGTTCCATTTCTGGAAGATATTTATATTTTAAAGTTGAGGAATTGCGAAAACCTTTTAAGTCTTCCTAGAAGTTTTCATTTGAAAAATGTTGATGCACTTGATCTCAGTGGTTGCTCGAATCTCACCAAGTTACCAGAGATTATAGGAGATTTAAAAGTATTACTGCTAAACAAGACTGCAATAGAAGAATTGCCCTCATCAATAAGATCATTTTCTTCTCTTGTTGTGTTGAATATGAAGGGATGTGAAAATCTCAAGAACCTTCCAAGCTGCATTTGTGACATGAAATTCCTTCAAATGCTTATTCTTAGTGGGTGCTCAAAACTTGGGAAGTTGCCTCCTTTATATGGTTTGTGCTCTTTAAGAGAGCTATATGTTGATGGCACTGCACTTGTAGAAATCCCCATTGACATTTACGCTGCAGAATGCCTTCACAGACTTGTTCTTAGTGGGTGCTCAAAACTTGCAAAATTGCGGCCTCTACATGATTTTTCCCATTTAATGTTGTCATATCTTGATGGCACTGTACTTATAGAAATCCTCATTAAGAGATTGAATGGTAGAAGATCGACTATTGTAATGTGCCACAAGAGACTCCATGCATTGCCGTTAAATTGTACACTAATGGACACTGCAGGATCATACATTGTCCCCATTGCAGAATTTGAGGAACTCAGCGGGTCATATAATGTGTACAACTATTGTAATAGCGTAAATTCGGATCAGAATGCACGTGGTGACATTATGGTAGATGCACTACTGAGAATGAAAGAAATAAGCATTACGTGCGATGTGCCTCTCCTTTCCTCTCTTTTCCTCTTTCTAATTTTACTTTTGCACCAAATATTTCTTCTAATTTCTTTTCTTTTTTTTATTTTTTTATTTTTTTATTTTTTATCCCTCTTTAACACACGGACAGGCAGATGCTCATGTAATTGTTGGTCTACCCGGAAGTGAAATTCCAGAGTGCTTCAACTATCAAAGCCCAGGATCTTCAATGGAAGTTCTGTTCCCTCAATGTTGCTTTAATTCTTTGTTCTTGGGTTTTGCTTTTTGTGTTGTTCTAGATTTTGAGGTTCCTGTTGTTCCCAAGGAAGGTGATTGTTTCTACTTTGCATGTGAATGCCGTTTCAAAATTCCTACGAGAGAAACATATGACAATGAAAGGTCTGGCAGGTTTTTGTCTTCACTCAACCTTTTTGAGGTGGCCTTTGAATAAGACCACCTGTTTCTTTTCTACTACAAGCCACGTTATTTTTGTAATCTAAATCATTTCTCATACAAAGTTGTTGCAATGTCATGGAAGCGTCATTTGTGTTCAAATCAGAATTCAAATATTCTCAGTTGGAGGTGAAAATGTGTGGGATCCAACTATTGTATTCCAAAGATGTGCTGCACAAATGCAATGCAAGCATAAACAAAGCAAGTTCTCATCACGATATGGAGCAACCAGGCCTGAGTTCCTACAAGTGATGGAAACCGACACCAACAAGAAGAGAAGCAGGGAAAACTCCTTCCACTTGATTGCATTACCATCATTGCAGATGGCAAATCTGATTATGAGGAAGAAGAACAACCACACCCTAAAAGAGTAAAGTGAACACTTGCACCAAAGTGATTGTAAGTCAACCCCAATTCCCTTGTTTTTGTCACTAATAAATATTACAATCATTGAATTCTTACCATGACTTCTGTTATTTGTTCTTAGGTGGTGCTTTCAATGGCATCAGCCATGCGTTGCCTCAAGTATAGATGAGATACGAAACTAGCTTTATAAATTGTAAGGCTATGTTTGGATGTGAGTCATGTTGACATTTTTCTAAAGTACATAATTCAACATTTTGTGATTTGAACCTATGATCTTAGTTTGCAAAGTATTCAATTTGCATATTCATTACATATATTCAAGTGAACGAGCTGCTCATTGAATATCAAACCACTGAAATTTTGGCATTATACATGCACGTAGTGAAATTTTCGTGTCAAACGTGATTTGCTTTCTTGGTGGGTATATCAAAAACTTCTACAATACCTCGAAATTTTGGCTGCATTTTTATCTTTGATGATTCACTTATATGTGCCTGGATACAATAGTTTGAATGAATTTTGAACAAAATTATTATGAAATTTTAATTTGTATATTCATAACCAGGATGTGTGTGTATAAGAGCTCATTTCCAAAGGTATTCGACACACCTGTTACTAAATTAGTATCTTCATATCATAGCAAAGTGACAAAAAGAAACAACTTTAATATACTTCTGATCTTCTAATTTATTGACGTTATTCACATATAAAAGCTTTTCAGTTCTCTCTAGGTCCTCTAGCTTCCACCATTCTATGATAAACCCCGTAATTTATACGAATGCTCGCATGATATAGTATTACCAAGTAGCCATGTTTGTATATTTATCAATATAGATATTATTGTTTGAGGGAAATAATTCTAAAATTCTTTATATTCACTTTCAAATGCAATTTCTTGCATGGATCATGAAATACGTATGTATATTTTCTATGAATTATTATTATTATCCTCGATCGCAACTCACTTGCATAATTATCGCATGTGAAATGGTTTCAATGAATTTGTATGAAAATTAATAACAAAGAGCAATAGTAGTCAAAAGTGTTTGCATTTACGCTGATCTTGAAAGTTGAAACTAAAATTGATTTTTGCATTAATATCACTTCTTTTTGCAATTCATTAGTCAATTAGTGTTAGACTGTTAAGATTGGTTAATATACTAATAGAACAATGCAGAATCTCTGAATGACAAAGTTCCTTGTAACTGAAAAGTGGAACAGAGCATTACTGTGATTTTATCAATAATTTCTCAAATAGAGCACCGTAGTAATACATTGACAATTAAAAGAATTGAGCCTGCAATTGTTTTGCAACAAGAGAGTCTAAATTTTAGCTGACTTTGATGACTAATAATTAGGACTCTTTTTCGTAGAATAGACTAATTGACAAAAGACCTGCAGAGCTGAAGTTAAGTCAATAAAAGAAGCAGAGTTGGTTTAGAAGAAGCATATGCATTAAAAGAAGCATGAATTCATCTGCATGGTAAGGAAAATTCATATAGATTTAACGTTTCTTTTTCTACCGAACGAAACAGATCAACATACTTATCAGATGGCTTGTACGTCATCTTCTATCATCCCCTCTAAAACAACACATGATGTTTTCCTTAGCTTTAGAGTTGCTGATACTAGTGAAAATTTTACCAACCGCGCTTTGTGTAGAAAACTGTTTGTGCCATTTGAAAGCTTAAATGCTACCATGATGTTTATTTTTCGTGTTTAAATTAATTTATTTAGACTATGCATTTATTTAATTAGTTTTTTAGATAATGTCTATTTTAATTAATTAAATTGGAGGAACTAAAAGATAATGTTAAAGATATGGAAGCTCCAAGTACTTTAGTTAATAGGTCTTATAAAAGAATTCACTTTTGAGTTTTGACACTATGGGCCTGTTTGGCATTACTGTTGAAACTGCTGTTGAGAAAATCACTTTTTTAAATATACTAGTTAGAGAGTGTTAAAAAATAATTAAAAATTAAATTTGATCAGTTTTAGTCATAAAAACACTATAATAACAAATAGCTTTTTTCAAACTATTTTTCTCAACAGCATCTAAAGTGGTATTTTTATTCGTAAAAGCAATTTCAGTTCAAATTCAATGCCAAACATGACCTATATCCAACTCAAAATCTTAATTAATTTATATCTCAATTTTCTTGCAGGTCAAGAGTTCCCTACAAATACTAGCTATCTATGTTAAACAATTAATTATTTATATCTCTATTCATGTAATTATTTAATGGTGGTGTATTTTAAAATTGTAATCGAATTGATAACACAATTTCGTATAAAGAGACCCATCGCCCACGCAGGTTCCCTTTGCAATCCTTTAGCAATTAGCAGGAGTATTCCAAGAAAGAACCAAGCAGGAGTGTTGCACCTCTGGTCAAAAAGAAAAAGAAAGAAACTAATGATCATCAAATCAAAAAGCAAATTTGCCTCCTTCCATTATGGGTTTTGTGGACCCTGATCTGTCTCCTCAGTTTTTTCAATGATAGTTTTATTCTCTAAAAGAAAAAGCACATTGTGGGTTAGGAGGGCCTTCAAAAGTCTAGAATTCAAAAACAAAAAAAAATTGAAAATTCTTGGAAGCTACAAAGGAATAACGAGGAAGCTACATAGGAATAACAAGGATGAAGAAGGGAATCATAAATGAAGGATAATTAAAATTCACTTTTGTAAATAAAGCAGAAATTCATAATATTCTTTGAATGTTTTTGTGTATATTTATTTATTTATTTATTATTTTTGAAATGAAATTCAAAATTTTATATATTATTCTCATAGTTTTTTTTTTTTTTAATTTGGTACTGCAACAGTTGTCCTCATCATGAAAGAAAATTCAAGTATTTTTTTTTAATTATCTCATATAAAAATTCACTGCCCATACTAAGAAATGAATCAAGAGAGAATTAAGAAATTAGAGCAGAAGATTGTGGTGAACCTCTGATCAAAAAGAAAGAAAGATCATCAAATCAAATTAAGAAGCAAATAACAAAGATCTCTTTGCTTAACATTTTCAATAAATTATCATAAAAAAATATTAACTTCAATTATTAATTTTGTTAATTGATTTTCATTGAAATTTAAATTAAAGAAATTACAATCTTAAAATAATAATTTTAATACCACTTTCATTGATTATATTTTAAAATTTTAATCATGCATGTTGATAACACATTTTCATATAAAGATCCATCACCCACATCTATATACTTTACAATCCTATTAAAAGACTCTAAGAAGGAATCAATAAATTAGAGTAGAAGTATAGGTCTTTTTGTAAGACTCTGAGAAGAAATCAAGAAATTAGAGTATAGATGTAAATCATTTTGTAAGATTATAAGAGAATCAAGAAACTACAGGAGAACTAATAGATCAGAGAAGAGTATAAGTGTTATATAACTAGTCAAAAAGAAGCTAATTATGTTCCCAAGTCATTTCACCGTCTATCAATTTTAAAAGTTAAGAATTTAAAATTTTTATTCCAGTGATTTATAGGTAATGATATATTAATTTTTTTTAAAATTTGAAAAATTAAATAATGATTTATCAATTAATTAATTAATTAATTAGAATTATTTTAAATATTTTATTTATTATTAACTATCATGATTTAATTCAAATTTTAAAATCTGCGGTAGAATATTTTGAGTTAATATAAAATTATTAAAAGCTTAATTCAATTAATTATATCAAACCTATAAATCTAACCTTTACATTCTCAAATATATATAAAAACATATTTAAATTATTTTTTACTATTTTTCTTTATTATAAAAGTCATGTTACGAACAATAAATTTCCTATATATTATAATTTTCATAATTAAAATTAAATAATTATTTAGAAATATTTATTTATAATAATAAAATAAATTATATTATTATAAAACAAATAAATAATGCATATTAAAAAATTTAAAAATAGAATAAGTTTTCAAATATATCTTAAAAGAATTATTTCTTTTTTTTTATTTAATTATTCAACAAGAATTGTCATTATAAGCGAAAATTGAAGTATTTCTAATTATTTGTCAATATTTTACATTACATAAATCATATGAGATAATTCTATTTAAAAATCCTCTTAAGAAGCAACCTAGAAATTAAGAAATTAAAAAGAAAGAAAGATCATCACATAAAATAAATAAGGAAATTGCGGGTCAAGGGGAGTCTTCTCCTCTCACAATGTTTCTTTCTAGGTCATTTCACCATCAATGGCCGTAGGTTTCAGAAGTTCGGAATTTAAAAGAATTTCATTGGAACTTCCTGGTAGCGAAAGAGGAATAACGAGGATGTTGAAGGTAATCATATAATATAAAGTCGTCGTACAGGCTTATCATTTCGCAAAGTTCATTCTTCTTTACTTCTAAGAGTCTCAATACTTCCTTATTGCTTGTCTTTCCTCCTAAATAAATAACTTCAGTAATTCAGAATCTATTCACCCTTAAGCTATTAATTTATAAAAATATAATTTTTGTATTTTAATAAATATCGCATCAATATAAATAACTTAAAAATTGATTATTAAAGGTTATATAGGCATTTTATATTACTTAAATTAAATATTACTTAAATTAAATATTATTAAAGTTCCTTTCTCAAGAACTGCTTCTCTTATAATTTACTCTCAGCTTCCATTTCTCTTCTCCACTCAACGATTCAGAAGCTCTATGGTTTTTGTAGCCTCCAATTTCTCCCTCTCTTGCACAAACTTAATTAGCGACTATAAGTCTTCCATTTCAGGTGAGTTGCTTTTATGATCTAATGCTGCATATTCTATTTCTAATTTGTAAAATTTGCTTCTCAAAAGAAGTTTGAATCGCTAGTTGCAGAAACTTAGGCATTTGAATCTTGCTTCTATTATTTAAAATCTGCATAATATGTTATGCTGAACATTTGCTATATTGTATATGATCGAACCGATATGTCAACTTCACTTTCTTCTGTTGGTGCAACCTCTACTTTTGTTTGACTTTTTTTTTTTTGTTCCTTCACCTCTTTGAGAGAAAATTACATGATCTCTTTCCTGGCAATTTGTCTACAATTATAAAATTTTTAAAATTTGTAGCTGGCACCAATAACTCCTCAATTATTGTCCGTCTGTCCTTAGTCATGATATAACGCATTTGGAAGAAAGGAGTTTTATACGTATAGTTGATTCTTTGACTCTGTTCTTCCTTGCTCTTCCTATGCGTATGTAGTATTTAAATTTGTGTAAGTGCCTGTGCTGTGATGTTTCTTTCTATGTTTGTCCATGTTATTGTTTATCATGTAGATATCTTCTTACCATTAGAGAATGTTTAGTGTATGTTTATTATGCTTCACCCTCTTCTGCGGAAAATTTTGGGTGGCTGACAATGGAGAGGAAAATAAACTCACAAACCCATTTTGACACTTGTTTAGGTTGTTACCTCCTCTAGTAAGTTTCAACATAGTGCTTTGTGATTTTTCTCTTGGTGGTTATGCTAGTTGAGTTCACAGAACCATGAAAATTTTCTAACACTCTTTCTGAGATTGTTGGTAAGTGGGGAAAGAATGAATTGCAAAGTAGAAACAGCTCCTGGGTTTGTGTCACCTTAGAAACAAAAATCTAGTCCTTTGCTTTGTACGCTAGTTAAAGAAAAACAAGTAAAAATCTTGGTTTTGTATTTGATGATTTTTTTTCCTTTGATGAAGATTCCAATCCTTTGCTAGCTATTAAATTATAAACCTTCCTTTAGGCAGCCGTTACATGATTTTATGTAGCTCTTTCTTTTATCGAAACCAACTTCAAGAGAGTGTGTGCCTTCTTTTAAGATCTTTGCTTTATTTAGGTAAGGATTCACCAAAAATAGAAAAAAATTCACATTGCTTTTTCTTTCCACTTCTATTTGATTTTTGTTGACTCTTTGAGGACCTATGTCTGATTATTATATTTTAGTGCTCTTGGCCAAATCCATTTGAATCATACCTCTAGCCATGATTTTTTATTTGGTGCATTAATTCAGTGGGATTATGAATTACTCTGTTTATAAAGCTAAAATCATCGACTTCTTAATTAGTAAACCAATTTATTGATTGCTAAATTTGTGTTCTATTTGTCCTAATTGTGAAGAGATTTATTCCAGAATTTGTTGAATAATTGACATATGGACTGGAGAAAGGTGGTTTTAACATAAGGATGAATGACAAAGTTTAATAAATGATTCAGTCTGTAATTCGCTGTCAATTGCAAAACCATGCAATCATTCGCCAAATCTCAGGTTCTGCTTTTGCTGATCACTAATGCTCTCTATCATTGTTGTCCCTTTTTTCCCTATGCTTCCCTTCAGTGGTGTTGTTTGTTTGTTTGTTTGTTTTTTCTTTCCTCTTGGCTTGATTGAGGTCCTTAAAACAATTTCAATATCACTGCTCCTTATAGTCCTAAAAATAATTTATAGACATTAAAACTTATTGACAAATAATCTTCACATGGATATGGATGGTATGGAGTTTGTGGAATTGTATAGGAGAATAAAGATTTATTTCTTTTTTTTCAAATGGATTTGGATGGTATGGAGTTCATGATAAATAGTGTCCAGATTAATTCAATTATATTAGTGTTTATGATAAATAATATTTTTTTCTAATCATTCTATAGTACTAGTGTACCTTAATTAAGATAGTTTTAGTCTAAGAATTCTGATCATCCATGTGCAGTATCATATTTAAAAAAAAAAAAGAAAGTTATTTTAATGAATATAGGGACAATTATTCCATTTCAAATCCAATTTAGCTTTAAAAAGAAATTTAATTAAGATGTATAAATTCTTATATTTTTGGGGAAAGTACAATTTAGTAATCTACTTTTCCTGCTTTTTCAATTCAAGGATTGAAGAAAATTTCGTGACAAATCGATTATTAAACTATCGCATCGTTAACAAATGAAGGGAATAGGGCTAACGCGTTTGTACTTTGGCTGTTAGGCCATTCTACACCATGCCATGCTATGATGATGCAAAATATAGTAATTCATTTGATGTCTTTGTTCGAGGTAGGGGAGAAAGGTCTTTTTCGGTGTCACTGCTCCATTTGCATTTGTAGTTTTTGTCCTGCATCTGGTATCTTGGGACGTGTAAATAAAAGGGCAAAATACAAAAAGTACTATGTGGTTTGGGCTATCCTGTAGTTTTGATTTGACAAAATGGTATCCTATGGTTAAGTGCATTAGTGAAGAAGGTACAAATATCCTAACACCATTAATGACTACTGACATGGAATTATTTTTCTACTTAACATGTCACCAGCTATTAATGGTGTTAGAGTGTTTGGACATTCTTAGCTAACGGACTTAACCGCAGGACATTAGCTTGTCAAAACTGAAAGTACATGATCCTTTTGAAAATGGCCCAAACTACAAGGTGCTTTTTTTGTACTTTTCCTAAATCAAAATATAAATGTACGTTTTATTTTGCAAGACCTTTTCACATACACATAATTACATGCTATGTTAATGGAGTGATCTATTGGTGATGCATAATTGTGTTTTTCAGTTCTGATACTTGATTTTGTATTTGCATGCGAGTAATTAATATGCTTGGAAAGCAGATAATGATACGTCTTATTAGTTGTTTGACTGGATTGTATTCATTTGTTCATCAACCTTCAGGTGAGGAAATAAGTTCCGGAGCTCAACGTGTCCATGTACCTGAGTTGCTGGAAGAACGTGAAAAGGCATGTGGCATTGATGTCAATACAATAACAACGTACATTGATTCTTTCAGGTACTCTTTTTTTTTCCATATTTTTCCCTCAATTACCTCAGACCTGTTGTGCTGCTTGTGTCATCTTGTTAGATGATAGGCCTATCAATCAGTTTGTTTCCACAATATTAAATCTTTGAAAAGTTTGATTTTTCAGTGGGCTGTTCACAGATATAGGTGATATAAAAATGATTTTAAAATTTATAAGTGACAAAAAGAATAGAAATGCTTTAATTTTTATTTATTGCTTAAGCTTTAAATCTTTGGTAATTAAGTGCCTTAAACTAATACCATTTTTCTAATAAAGTGCTTTTAGCCACTCAATATTGTCAGAAAGCTGACATGGATGTCTGGGCTCTCTTTTCTTTGAAATACATGCTGATATGGGAACTGGGAAGAGAAATTACGGGCATAGAGATTCATGTGTATTGCAGCTGTTATTGGTTGGATGGATTTGTCATTTGGTTCAATTAGTTCTTTATGCATGTCCAATTGGAATTATTTTTCAGCATAAGTTTTAGAGAAAATAAGGGGGCTTGATGTCCACATTAGTATTCCAGTGGCTAAACTACCAAATGGACTTCGTTAGATTAATTTTGTTTTTGTTTGTCCATGCTTTGGCATGCAAAAATCTAATTTGACGCAATGAAATAGAAATTCACTAAAACTTCAAGTAATTCTAATGTCATTATTTCAATGGAATTAGAAGTATAAGCTAGTAATCTACAATTACTATGTTTACAGTGGTGCTTATCTGCTTGATACTTTTTTGAATTGATCATAAAGCATAACATGCATGCTAAAGTTCATCCAGTTCCTAGCTCCTACTCATTTTGCATCATGTTGCACTAACTTGCTTCTGTATGTCGTTGATTTTATTTTCACCAAACACACCTCATTGTGGCACTGGCAAATCCCCCTCACTTGATAGGAATATAAAAATATACATAAGCTCGAATGTGGAGAAGGCCAATATGGACCTCCAGGTAGCAATCTTGTAACAATTCCATGACATCTAGCAGAAGTTGCTTGCTTGGATTTATGATTGTATGTTATGATGGTGCTGTTATAAGCCATTTCAGAAATGACATGACAGCACTAATGGTGCTGTTAACTCAATATGTTTGGTTAATATTTGTTAACAACGGGGAAAAGATGAAGTCAAATTGTTATGAAACATTGAATGGCTAAAGTAAATTGGAGCGACTTAAATACGGAGTGAATCTGAAACAAGAGTGTGTATCATGAAATGGTGAGTTTTAATGGTGAGGTTTGATTTGAATTACCTACCATCTTGGTACCTGATGAATGCTAAGAATTCTTGATCTAGTGATATCAGCTCTTGGGCTATGCATTACATCTCCATTATTCATGCTGTTGTTGTGCTTTAGCTTTCTTCTATGTTTTTGGGTGTATGGCACGGGGAAAAGAATTTTTCTATACACAAACAAAATAATCCTATGGTTGCTCTGTTTACAGGTATGGTGCACCTCCACATGGCGGGTTCTGGAGTGGTTAGAGCGTGTGGTAATGTTATTCTGTGTTCTGAATAACATCTCGCAAAACATCGCTTTTCCTCGTGACCCACTTAGGGCTTGCCTCTTTGATTTGTTTTAAGCACAGCATCATCCTTTGTTTTGCTAAGATTATACTATATCTTTTCTCCTCCTGAAGTTTTAGGTTACAAAAGTGGAAAAAGAAAACTATGTAAGTGTCTGCATGAGAAGATAATTTCTTCCAAGTACCATGGTGAAGGTTTATTTCAAGCTACCATTTGAAATGGGAGGCACACATATCTTTGCTGCATCAAACTCTGTAAGCACTTTTGTTGAGGTCATTAATTATGGGTTTTCTTTTACTTCACTTGCAATAGTTTTCGTGCCTTGTCAATGCCTATTGATAATACTCTCCTTACTGAAATATCATCAGCTTAGTTAACAAGGAACACCAAGCGACGCCTGCTGCATGTCAATAACCTTTCATAAAATTAGCAAATACAAAAAAATATAATTGAAATAAGTGTAGCCGTGGCAATAGAGAAGCCCAGCTTCCAATGAAGTGGAAACACACACTTCTCGAGCTGAAGTAGATTCGTCTTCATTCCACAAAGTTACTTGCTTCCCTGGTAACTGACTATCAGTCGTTAGATATGAGCGTCT
>NC_079504.1:30275248-30401794 GCF_030052815.1 Hevea brasiliensis | reverse complement strand
TGATGTACTTGATAAAGATTTTGAGGCAAAGATCAATAACATAACCAGTCCTTTTACTTACTTGTTTGATGTTTATTCTAATAGGCGCATGCATGGCATTCATAATCATTTAGAATTTATTTCTATTAATGCATCAAAATCAATCTCTATTAATTTGGGTACACCAAATAATCCTAAAGACATTAAGTCAGCTGAAGATTTAACCCAAGAAAAAAGAGATAAATTTATAGCCTTGTTAACAAAGTACCAAGAAGCAGATGCCTCGAGCTTAAAATCAGATGGCTGATTCCCAAGCCACGCTGGTGTCCCCATAGGAAAAAAAAGTGATCCAAAGTTGACTTAGCTAGTTATCCTAATGAGGAGTAAAATTTCATGCTATGAAGGATTAATAGTAGCACATGTGGACCTAGAGGGAGAAGGAAAATGATATGAAGACATAAGGAGGTCTCTGAAAGTGAGAGAATACTGGCAATTAGCCTACAAAAGAGATAGAGCAATAATTCATAGATTAGCCACTCAATTTACTTTAGCTGGGGGGCAATTCTACAAACTCTTATGTGTGATAGAAAAATAGGCTGAGCAAATAATGAAAGAAGTACATGCAGGAATGTGTGGTCCTCATATGAATGGAAAGGTTCTAGTTGGGAAAAAATGTTCGAAACATATAAGGATCGGCCTGAAAAACTCCCTTATGTTCTTTAAGGTTATTGTAGTACTACAAGGACATTCACGGGGGCAACCCCATTCTCTTTAGTGTATGAGACTAAAGCAATGCTATCCATTAAGTAAGAGGTCAGATCCTTAAGAGTGATGCTAGAAGCTAAGATCCTAAAAAAATGAGTGGGCTTAGAAGAGATATGAAGAACTAGCTTTGATTAAAAGAGAATGTGAGCCTTGTGTCATATGCAGGCTTATCAGAGGAAGATAGCTAAGGCCTTTAATAAGAAGGTGAAGCCAAGAAATATCAAAGAGAGAGACATGATTTTGAAACAAGCTCAGCCCATCCCTTTTGATTTAAGAGGAAAGTTTACCCAAGCTAGGATGGTCCATACATAGTCAACAAGATCTTACCACAGTAAGAATATCAGACTTGGATGGGAATGAATTTCAAGAACCAGTCAATTTAGACAGGCTCAAATGGTACTTTGTGTGAGATAGGCCCGCTAGGCTGAAAACCTACAAAAGGCGGTCTTGGCAAAAGTATGGGTTAAAAAAAAAAAAAGAAGAAAAGCAAAAAAATACTAGATTGAAAATCTGCAAAAGGTGGTTTATGCAAAAGGAGAGATGAGAGAATATCTGGATGGAAAACCTGAAAAGGCCATTCAGCAGGTTATGAAGCTTATTTCTAACTTTGGAAGGTTAGAAATTTGGCAAAACTAAATGTAAGAGGGAGTAATGGTGTACCTGAATAAATAAAGAAGTTTTTAATTGTATTAATCAGGAATATGTTTTATTTAATTATGATTGTGAATGTTTGTGTCTTGAGGGATACATCAAAAGATTAAGTAATTGAACTGCATTGTTTTGATTTAACCTATTGTCTTGTGAGCATGATAGAATAGGTGCTTGATATGAATATCCTGGTGATTGTCTAATTTCAAAAAAAAAAAAAAAAAAAAAGAAAAAGAGTAAGAAAAAGAAAAGAAAAAAGAAAGCTCGCTAAGTGGAAAATCCGAAAGGGCCGCTTAGGCAAAAGTTAGAGCAAGCCCGCTGAAATGAAAACTCGAAAGAGCATTTCAGGCAAAAGTTAGGGCACAAAGAATTGAGTTCATGGAAGAAAAAGGAGTCAAGGCAGGAAAAGTTTTGAAATAGCTGTAGAATAATGAAGCATGGGGGAGAGAAAAGAAAGAAAAAGAAAAATCAGAAGGAAATTGTATTGTGACATTGAGGAAGTCTTTTTTGGTGAACAGTTCTTCTAAAAAATTTTGAGGTTATAAGAAAGTTTTTACAAAAAGAGGTCCTCCAGAGGACTAAGTTTTTTTAGAATCTCTAGTAAAATCAGCATGCCCATGATAGGAAGTAGCATACAGGAAACATAAAAATCAGAGAGAATTTTGAGACCCAGTCATCCTAATTTTTTTTCAAATCATGAATTAGATATTTTTTGGTAAGTCTTTAGACATTGTTTAGGGCGCATGACATAGTTGTGTAAGGCATAGAAGAACATGCATCAACATGTCACCTGTAGGTGTGTAAGGCGTAGAAGAACATGCATCACCACAGTTTCAAGTGTCGAACTACGTGGGGGTCTGATTCTTCCTCAGGATAGCGAGGGGGATACGTAGGTAGTTTAGGACTGCGGTCCTAAATACGAACCCACAACATTTCATGACAAATATTTTTTGGTAAGTCCTTAGACATTGTTTAGGGCACATGGCATAGTTTTGTAAGGCGTAGAAGAACACGCATCAACATGTCACCTGTAGGTGTGTAAGGCGTAGAAGAACATGCATCACCACAGTTTCAAGTGTCGAACTACGTGGGGGTCTGATTCTTCCTCAGGATAGCGAGGGGGATACGTAGGTAGTTTAGGACCGTGGTCCTAAATACGAACCCATAACATTTCATGACAGATATTTTTTGGTAAGTCCTTAGACGTTGTTTAGGGCATAAGGCATAGTTGTGTAAGGCGTAGAAGAACACGCATCAACAGGTCACCTGTAGGTGTGTAAGGCGTAAAAGAACATGCATCACCACAGTTTCAAGTGTCGAACTACGAATGGGTCTGATTCTTCCTCAAGATAATGAGGGGGATACGTAGGTAGTTTAGGACTACGGTCCTAAATACGAATCCACAACATTTCAAATCACACAGTTGCCATTGTCATGAGACCGTAGCTAGTCTCATGACACAGAGTGTATCGACAGAGCAAGATGCACTCAATTTTCACATGACACAGTTATCACTGTTATGAGACCGTAGCTAGTCTCATGACGCAGAGTGTATCGACAGAGCAAGATACACTCATTTTTCACATGACACAATTATTACTGTTATGAGACCGTAGCTAGTCTCATAACATAGAGTATGTCGACCGAGCAATATATACTTGATCCTCATAGCTAATGTTTCATAGTTATTAGAAATTTGAGTTTCACTTTGACGAAACTTGAGCAATGCTTTCGCATTGATTTCAACTTTCGCCAAAGTGGGGGGCAAACTGTAAACCCTTATTTTGTGATGAGTATGTGCATTGAGGCCGTGGGAAACCCGATGATGAAAAATTATATGACTGTAAGATGTAATTGGAGGCATGAAGCTGAATTATTAATTCCGTGGCATGATCTTGAAAAAATAAAAATAATAATAAAGTTTTGGAGAAATTAATTTAATTAAATTTAAATAAAATTTTATTTTATTTAAATTTAATATGGGTAGTTTTTAAATGGATCTAATTAAGTTTAATTGGGCTCCATGGGCCTAAGAAAGCCTAGTTAGGAATTTTAAATGGGACCCATTTAATTATTTTCTAAAAATTAAAATAACAAAATATCTCTCTCCTCCTTGGTCCCACTCTCTTCCTCACTCCCTATTGGTGTCACCCCCTTTCCCTCTCTTTCTATTGGTTGGAACACCTCATCCATATTCCAGTCTCATCCAAATTCATCAATCCTAGTCATTTAAGTTATCTGAACTTTATCACACTAGGACTCCAAACCCTACCACACCTCTTCCTCACTCCCTATTGGTGCCTTTCATTTTTTCCTGTCTTCCTATTGGTTGAAACACCTCACCCATATCCCAGTTTTATTCGAATTCTACAATTTTAGTTGTTTAAGTCATCTAAACTTTATCACCCTAAGACTCCAAACCCTACCACACCTCTTCCTCACTCCCTATTGGTGCCTTCCATTTTTTCCTGTCTTCCTATTGGTTGAAACACCTCACCCATATCCCAGTCTTATTCGAATTCTACAATCGTAGTTGTTTAAGTCATCTAAACTTTATCATCCTAAGACTTCAAACCCTATCACACCTCTTTCCCAAAACCCTATAAATACCCTACTAGAGAAGGGAAGAAAAGGATGATGGGAGGAAAGAGGAAGAGAAAATTTAGAGCTATAAGAATTTTAGAGATATTCAAGACTTTTTGAGTTCTTCCTTATTTTTTTCTTTTCTTCAAGAAGATTTTCAGACAAGATTTCTGGAAGGTCAGTTTTTATTGTTTTCTTTTCAAGATCTATACCACATAATATTTTAATTCTATGCTCTTTGTCTTCAATTTATTTTATATGTTCATATAAATCATGTAATCATGTTTAATTTGAGGGGATACACAACTCTGCACATGTTTAGTTTCTGTCTCTCGTATTTTTATTATTTTTCTTTATTTTCTGAATCTGTAAAAAATTTGTAAAAATTATATTCATATTCTACACAAAATTCCATTAATTTTAGGCTCAAGAATCACAAAAAAAGCTTTAATATTTTGTATGTTATGGCTGTTTGAAATTAGGGTTCTTGTAAAATCTGATTTGCAGGATATCCGACTTGTGAAGCCCATATCTCCCTTGTTCCTTAATATTTTTGTGTAAATCTAGTGTCTAAAATTAACTTCAGACTCTTATGAATCTTTTCCAATTGGTTTTGTATTCATATCTGTTGTGGTTAATGAGTTATGAATTTTACAAAAAAGTAGTACGATTCTGTCACTTAGAAAAGTTACGATTTATGTAGACCATTCGGTTAGGGTTTTGTTTGATTTATAAATTTTATGATCTTGTATGATATGTAGGCTATCTTCTGTAATTTTTTTATGATTTTTAGGCATGTATAACTATTTTTAAAAAATCGGATTTCTTGCTACTGTTAATCTGCCAAAATTTAAAAATTATATATTTATGCATGTTCTTGTATTTTCTTGGGTTTTAATTGATATTTGATCTATTTTTCTGTGTTCTTTTAATTCAAGAAGTGTTATGAAGTGTTTGGATAATGTTAGAAGACTTAGACCGTTAGGTAGTTGTAATTAATTAGGAATCTTAACCCTTTAGGAGACTAGAGTTAGAATCCAATGTAAATTGTTATTAATATTTTCTTTATTTCTTTTATTTTCTTTAGTTTCTTTATTTTTTATTACAAACAAAATTGGTAAGTAGCCCTAAGGTAAGTACCAAAGAGGGCATTTGCGTGGAGCTTATATGGAGCTAAACGGGAGTAAGCCAGGGATATCACTGCCATACTAGAAGAGAAGACCCTTTTTTAAGGGTAGCTTGCCCCAATGGCAACTGCATTTACCAACAGGTAAGTAGCTCTAAACTTCTCGAATAACCATTGGCATGAAATTGTAGTAATAATAGAAATTTTATTTGGTAAATTAAAATTAACTTTGTTTTTAATTTAACTGACTTTTGCATGTAATTAATTTAAATAAATACTTTGTAAATTAAAATTAATCTTGTTTGTAAATTAAACTAACATTGGCATGTAAAATAAATTTAATTTAATACTTGGTAATTGTAAAATAAATTTGCATGTTAGAAATCTTTATTAGGTTGTGATTGTTTGGGACTTATGTGATATTAGAATAAATTACACATGTACATAATTAACTTAGTTCAATTATCCTTAGGGTAACTTAGTGAAAATTAATTAATTAGGTTAAATAGAAGCATAGGGTTATTTGAAATTAAATTTGTTTGTAAATTAAATTCTCAATAATAAATTAATTTTAGTCATCTGGTAAATATCATTTAAATAATTAGCAACCCCATAGATAGGAATTACTTGTGCATGAAAATTGTGTGTAAACAACAACCCTTTTGTGAATTACTTGCGTGTGTAGGATTAGAATTGCATTTTTTAGGATAAAGTTTAATAAAGGAATAATAAACAAGACTTCTAGAAACATTAGTAGAGGACTGCACTTTCAGTGCGAGGTTAGACCAGGCGTAAGGGGTGCCTAACACCTTCCCCTTACGTACCCACTATCCCGAACCTAGACATTGGGCTATGGCAATGACGGTTGTGGAAACTCTGCAAGGAGTAAGTTGCCATCCATGACCCTCGGAAGAAACACTGAATATGTCTCGGTTATTACCCGGGTGGCGACTCCTGTCTATCTATGCCTTCATGGCATAAATCCTTAGTACCGTGGTAGTATTATGGGAAGACGGTACTTACCAATGGTTTGATTCTATTAGGATTGTGTGAAGTGCATGTCTAGGAAATGCTGTCTAAGGAGGTGGTACTTAAGTGAGACCATTGTGACTCCACCATCTTTCCTGGGCATTACCTGGTGCATTTTATATAATTCTAATGGATGATATTTCGCCTCACGCCCCCCTTGCCCTACAATATGATAAATGGAAATGGTTTAAGATACATTATCAGAACACAATGCACATTATTGATTTGGCAAGATTTGCATAACCTATACTCTATATTTAAGTTTTGAGTTGTAATTGTTAGAATTGCTTAGGAGCATTAGATAGAACATATATGAAGGTCAAAATACAGTAAAATGCTAAATCAAGATATCGAACGAGAAAAGGAGCAGGTAACAAATATTTTAGGAGTATGCTTAAGCGATATACAATTCATTTAAGTTTTATTCAGATGGGAAGGGTTAGCTGCTGATTGGAGAATACTTAGAGATGCTCTGAACAGAAGACATCCATTAAAAATACCTCATGATGAGGCAAAATATAATGAAATAATGCTAATTTAAATTTTAAAAAATTTAAAAAGTTACTAAGCATTTTTCTAATGTATTTGGGTTATTATTATCTTGTTGATGCTGGTTATACTAATTGTGAAGGATTTCTTGCTCCTTATATAGCAATGGTATCACCTAAATGAGTGGAGAGATTATCATCATCCTACAAGCCCTGAAGAATTTTTTAACATGAAACACTTTGCTGCTAGGAATGTAATCAATAGATGTTTCGGTCTACTTAACATGAGATGGAAGATTCTTTGGAATACATGTGGCTATGGAATTAATGCAAATGCGGATATCATAACTGCTTTTTGTCTTCTTCATAATCTCATTAGAAAGGAAATGCAATGTGATAGATGTAGTAATGGAGCAAAATGCAGCACAAGGACAAGATCAAGAAAATTACATTGATGGATTAGACCCTTCAAATGAGTGGCAAATATGGAGAGATAATTTGGATAAGGAAAGGTTTGAAAATTGGAGAGCACATAGAGGTATTCATTAGCTGTTGTAGCTTGTTGTATGTTGATTGTTTATTCATAAGGATATCTTTTCATGTTGTTTATTTGTAAGTTTGTTGAAATGGACATTAATTGAGTTATCTAATGTTGCTTTCATTATTAAAAAAAAAAACAAAACATATTATTCGAATGAGTTCTATTAGCACGTTAATGTTTTATCTTGTAATTTATATTTTCATGATTTTGGTTCAGGATTTTAATTGGTTATCCTATGAGTAACTCTGAACAAGTTAGAAGTCAAGCCTAGGATAAAGCTCCTAGAAGAATATGGACCAAAGAGGAGAATAAGTGCATGGCTGAAATCTTACTAACAATGCACCATAAGGAAAATATAAAGAAGGCAATTTCAAACCAATTTATTTGCTTGAATTGGAGAAACGAATGGCTAAAAAATGCCTGAAAGTGCTTTGAAAGCCACTATTATAGATTCTAGATTGTCTTATTTGAAAAGACTATTTTATGATCTTCATGAAATTAAGGAGGAAGGTACTGGATTTGGATGGGATGATGAGCAAAAGATAGTCACAGGTGATAAAGCCGTATTTAATGAATGGGTGAAGGTAATTTTTTTTATTCATCAAACAAAATTATTTGATCTGAACATTTTTGTACTTGTGTTATGACTTGTTGTTTATTATTCCCTCTATTTTTATTATTTTTTTTTTATAAAGTCATAAGGATTCAAAAGGGTTGTTCAGGAAACCCTTTGCTTTTTATGATATTTTTGAAGAGATTTAGCTAAAGGTATAGCAACTAAAGCTAGTGTTGCGAATGTTGCTGATCGACTAGAAGTAGAAATGAATCGATTTACAAATTGTGTAAATGAAAGTACTCCTACAGATGATGATGTTATTGGACAATATCTTGGAACATCTCAGGAGACCATTTGAGAGTTGAAAGCAAAAGAGAAAATTTGAAGAAATTGAAAAAGTTCAAGGACAATTCATGGACATGATGCAACAAATTATAAAACATGATCAAAAGGTAATGAGTCAATTAGTAATCACTCTTTCACAAGACGATAGGAACCATAGGACTAAACTTTACCAAGCACTTGTTGAGATTCCTTGATTAACAACATCAAAGATTCTACATGCCATGAGAGCAATGACTTTTGACGATGTGGCTATGTTCTTGAGTTTTGAAGATGTGAATGAAAAGTTTGAATTTGTCCGCATAATCCTTAGTTTTATCTAGATAATACAGTAGTCATGTATCCATTCTATGTCAGTTTCTGGACACTAGCTTTTTTCTTTTTTTTTTGACAAACATTTTTTTGGACACTAGTTATAGCATTTTATAGCGCAATGTGTAGCATACAAATATAAAATAACTATTCTGTGGCTTAGGTCATAGTAATTTACATGTGTTTATTATTTATATACTAGACAAAAGACTATCTGGACTATGGATATCTTTTTTTTTATTATTATTGTATTGTCATTTATTAAATTTTACTATTTTTTTATTTCACCATAATAAAAAAATAAATAAAAATCCTTAAAATATTCGTATAATTAATATTTTAAATGTACTTTTTTCCCTCTTTATATGACTTTTTATTGAATTACAGTATTCATCATTTTTTTAAAATAAATAATTATTATAATAATTTTTTTAATATATACTATCAACATTATAAATTTAATTGATACCCTTCATTCATTTAAGTATGCTGAACACATTTAACTGTTGCAGGCTTGACTATTACTCATCTTTTATGGGTAATACCAAACATGGTTAACCAGATTAATTATTGCACCTGTAACTGTTACAATATTAACTGTTAGATACAATTCAACTGTATAGCTTAAAATTATAATTAGAAGATGTTAATTTATGATTGTGATTACTTAAGGTATAAATTAAAATTAAAATTAAAATTTAGCTAGTCAATTTCGAAAGATATGATGATTATGATGTAAAAATTTGAAATCTGGTTGACCGATGTAATTCATGACTGGCTCAATCAGGTCGACTTGATATGACTGAGTTTCACTAATTTTCATAAAATTTTTACAATTTCGAATTTTTAGGAGTGATTTAAATTGGTTATAAACTTTATTCTCAATTTTTTTAAAATTTTATTGAATCACTTAGATGAATCTGGATTTCAAAATCATGATTATAATTAGTCCCTAAACAATTCAATCCTCAATCACCCTGGCAACTTGAAATAGGAAACCTATAAAGCAACCTTAAATTTAGAAGAAAAATGATAGATAAATACCGTAGAAAAACGAAGTAAACTCAAAAATAAGCAGAATGGGTTGTTTTACTTTTTATTTTTTGTAAATAATTAATATTTTAAATTTTTTATAATTTTTTTAAATATTTTCTTATTATTTATTTATTAATAATCTACTTTATTCAATTTTTTAAACATTAAATTTAAATTTTTAGGCCAGAATTAAATTGCAAGGGACTCAATTAACTATAATGAAAAATTAAAGATATATATATATATATATATATATATATATATATATATATATATATATATATATATATATATATATATACTGAATATTATAATTAGTTTAATTAATATTATTTATATTATTTTTATATTTATCAATTATTTCATGTAATTATAAATAATTTATTGAGATAAAAAATTAATTTAGAGAGAAAAATTTTATAATTAGTTAATAAATTTTAAAAGGGGTAATATAATCTAAATAAAAGTAAAATTAAATTAACTACTAACTGATAAGAAAAAACTCTTATTCAGAATTGATACAAAACTGCAGTTACACCATGTTTTTACATTAAGTGAAGTGTGGTTTATTAATATATCCTATTGTATCGTACTGTATGGTGTAGGTTTTATTATTAATATGTTTAAAAAAATATTATGATATATAATGGCTTAATAACCTTTTTTATTTAGTTAGATGATATGAAATGGTAAAATAAATATAAAAATTATTAAAATATTATTATTAATGTTTTAAATATATAAATTTATGCAACAAGTGATAGGAACCACCCATACCGCAAGAAAAGAAGCTCTAATCAGGTCAATGTCATTGCAGATGGCAAATCTCAACAAAGATTGAAAAAATTTTGATTTTCTTACTTCTTAAAGGCTCGGGATGAGACTGATCAGTAATTGCTAATATGATTTCCTCTCTGAGACAAAATACAACACCTAATGATAATCTGTAACTTTTAATTACCAATTTTTTTAAAAAAAATCAAATTCAATTATAATTTTATGCTGTAAATTATATTTAGAAGAACTTAATTTATGATTGTGATTATTTAAGGCATTAATCTAAATTCAAATTTAGCTATTCAATTTGGAAGTATATAATAATAATAATAATAATAATAATAATAATAATAATAATAATGATAATAATAATAATAATGTTATTTTATTTTTAGTTAATATGGTGTGGTAATTTAAAAAAAGGGAATGATGGTTTCTATTAATTAATCAAATACTAAATACACCCCTTGTTGGAGTTTGCCAGCCCAGATGCCTTCGAATAAGCCCAACCCATTTAGACACCTGTTATGCAGTTTGGTTTGAAATGGGAAGGGTTTTCTCTATGCATATATCAAAGAAACGTGAAAGAGAGGAGATAATTTTCTCTCCCTACTAGAGAAACAAGAATAGCCCTCTCTTAACATCGGATTTTTCTTTTTTTTGTTTGGCTCGAGATTTTTGAACGGTGGAATTGTGAATTGGTTTTAATAGTCAACTCCACTTTGATTTCACTGAGATTTTTGTTGGATTGCAGGTCTACAAAGGATTGTAGTACTACTTTCCAATCGATCTGCAACATTTATGTCTATAAGAGGTAATTCTCATGTTTAGAATCACACCAGGAATCCATTGTATGATTTGATGCAACAATTGATATCAGAACACGTTAGGTTGCCCTCTTTTCCCTTAATTTTTTTGTTAATTAATGGTGATATATAGTTCATTCCTAATTTCAATCCGATTCTGATCCCTATTGGGCCTGCAAGCTTGCCCGACTTGACCTAATAGAGATTGGTTACTCTGATCAGGAAGACCACGTGCATATGACCTAATCATTAACCAAAGGCCCGTTGTTTCTGAGCACAAGGAGATCATTAGGATCCGAGCTCATATGGGATGTAATGGTAGCTATGATCATTGTAGGAAATCATGCTAACAGGATCCCATGTTTATCACTGCATTATCTCTCAGCACAACATTAGTAGGCATCCGGTGCCTTCATAGGTATGTTTTACATTGAACTCTACACTTTCACTGTTACATTGCTTTCTAAAAAGCATCACAAAAATACTTTTTAACTTGAGCATTAGAGTGGTTGCCATTACATTATCGATCTCACCCTGTTTTTGGTTTCAGGTTACTCAAGATCTAATCACATTCATCCAATGACCCGAGAATTCCAGGAAGCATTAGTTAGCACCATCTGTGGGAAACACGCCATCGATTGATTCCCTATTCATAATCATTCTATTATATTGTGTTTCTTTTTGCTTTTTCTTGGATTTTCATCTTCCTTAACATTATTATTTGTTTCTCCATGATTTTTTATGGATAAAACAGGTTTGAACACAGACAAGATGCCTTTTAACACCAACTGCTGATAACATTGCCATTCTTACTAGTACTGGTGAAGTGCCATCAACTGCCCAATACTTAGGAATTTTCCCAGTCAAGACTTCAGACTTGTCCCAAGATCTCATGTTCTTGAGGATCAATGCATCATTGAAAAAGGAATATAAGAAGTGTGCTAGTGACTCCATTGGCTCCACCTCGTCCTCTATCGCCAGTTTTATTTAGGTACCATCTGAAGATGCCCCTCGGGAGCAAAGTCTAAGAGCAGTAAGAGAAAGGCTAAGTTTGACTTTATCAGGGATGATGAGTTCAACTAAAAGGAAAGTGCACCAAGCTAGAAAATAGCAAAGGCGATCAAGAAGTATCAGAGGCACCTTTAGGACGATGATTTTGGAATGAGAGATGGATCTCCTTTATGTGAGGCAATCTTGTCTGAGGTTTTTTTTTTACCAAAGTTCAAGCTGTTGACCTTAGACAAATATGATGGAACTACAGATCCAAGGAACCGCCTAGCCAATTTTTGAACTACAATGCTATTACAAAATGTGAATAGTTAAATCTCATGTAAAGTGTTTACGATGACCTTGATCGCACTTGCTCAGAAATGGTACCAGAGGCTTCCAGTGGGATTAATTAAAAATATTGAGCAATTGGTGAGCTCATTCAAGTAGAAGTTTATCAGTTCCATACATCCAAGTAAGATCAGACAAATGGAAGGAGAATCTTTAAGGGACTACATCTCTAGGTTTAATACTGAAGTGATCTAGATTGAAAATCTCAATCATAAGACCACCTGTGAGGTGATTAAGAAGGGTTCTAGAAATGTAAAGTTTGTGGAATCTTTAATTAAAAACCTCACCTAGGACTATTAGTAATTGATGGAAAGAGCTCGTAAGTACATTGGATTGGATGATGCTTTGAAAGAGGAAAGAAAATCTACTCAAAATAGTGAGAAAAGGTCAGATAGAAGAAGTTTCAGCAACAACAGGTGATCTTCTAGTCAAGATCAGGAGTCTGATAAACAGTAAAAAAGAAGAGTGTTCAGGTAACAAAAAGCAGAACAAAGCTAACAAAAAGTAAAACAAAGCAAACTCAAACGAACTTGTAGGTGTTATCAACATTATTGCAGCTAGACCTGATGGATGCAATGCTAAGGGCAAAAGATTAGCTAAGCCCAACAACATAGGAAAAGTGCTCTCCATCAAGAAGGACAATTTGAGTAAGAACTCCATCACATTTGGGCCGAAGGACTACAAAAAAGTAAAACACCCTTACTTTGACCCTTTGGTTGTTAAAGTTTTGTTGAACAGGTTCACAATTTGAAGAATGCTTATGGACACTCAGTGAATCTGATCACACTTGAGGTTTACAAGAAGTTTGGATTACAGAAGAAAGATCTAACAAAAGTGATGTACCCATTAACGGTATTAGGTGACAAAATAGTACCGGCTTCAGGGTTAACTAGATATTTTAAGAGATGAGACCTTCAGAAGAAGTGTATTGTAGAGTTCGTGGTGGTCAATATCCCATTATTTAATAATGTGATCCTAGGAAGACCACTTCTGAATAATAACAACATCTTAATCAATGTGGATTGCCTTTGAATGAAGCTCCCAGCACTAGGAGGAATAGTGGTAGTCAGAGGAAGCCAAACATTAGCTCAGGAGTGCTATAAGCAATCAGCCAAGGCAACCGTAATAGTCACACTCCCAATTGATCTTTTGGAAAAGCTAAAATGTCATCTTTCACCTGAACTAGCAGATCAGGTTATGGAAGTAGAATTGTTTACAAGGAAAAAGTGAACTCAAATAAGCTCTTCAAGGACCAAAGAAAGTGGCAAACATTTAGGTCTTGAAATAACAGTCTTCAACCTTCGCATGGAGTTTGGAGGAGGTGACAGGAGTTGATCTGGAAATCATGACACACAGTTTGAATGTTGACAAAAGAAAAGGAGAATCATTCCAAACAGGTAGCAGATGGTGATTGATTTGGTATATAAGTTATAAGTATAGAGCTGATAAAGGAAGTGCAATACCCCACGTGGGTAGCCAATGTTGTCTCGGTTAAAGATCATGCCTTAAAGATCATTACCCTTTACCCATAATAGGCAGACTCATGGATTCAACTACTAGACATATAGTGTGCTCACTCATGGACACCATCTTTGAGTATCATTATATCAAAATGGATCTAGAATATGAGGAGAAATTTGCTTTTATTACTAATTTGAGATTGTGCTACTATAAGGTAATGTCATTCGGTTTAAAAAATGTAGGATCCACATATCAGAGGTTGGTCAATAAGATATTTGTTGGGTTTGTTGGAAGGACAGTTGAGGTCTATGTTGATGTTATGATCATCAAGAGTAAAAGGTCAAAGGATCAAGCGAAAGACATCGCAAAAGCTTTTGACATTGTTAACGAGGTTGACATGAAGTTAAACCCTGATAAATTTATACCTTGTATAGACCAAGAGACAATGAGCTCGATCCTGGTTAATAAGGAAAAAGGTGAACAAAGACTTGAAGGAGCGGAAGCATGAAAAACACAAGTTTATACCATTGAATTCAAAAATTTTCACCTAGGGTCACACGCATCATGCAAGATTTATTTTTATCTATTTGATTTCAATGATAAACATGTTAAAACTCTTTTAATATGTTTTTAGATATGTATTTGCCATTTAAGATTTTAAAATTAATCAGATTAATTTTAGAACCCTAGATTAGATCAAGAACAAGTACACTAACCTCTTGATGCACTACAGTGTGTTTGGCACCTTTGGGATGCGTCTTTAGGACACCAGATGTTATCCCTCTAGCTTGTCCACACCAAGTTCACCTATGGCAGCCCTTGAACAGCTTCTAAAGCTTTTTCTATGAATTAGAAAATCAAGTTTTTCCTTTTAAGAGATTAAAGATGTAAACAGAACACTAGAAACAATTTATAGTATTTTTAATTCAAGAGATTGTTTGCTAATCTCTTAGAATTGATGAGAGATGAAGAAGATGAAAGGGAGAGGTGCTTTGGGGCTACACCAATGAAACAAATAGCAGCTAGGTATTTTTCTTTTCATCCTTTCCCTTATATAGCTAGGTCACCACATAAAACCCTTGCCACATGTCACCTTCTGATTGGCTCTAGGTTTAATTGACCCAATCACATTGTGCCAAGTGTTAAACCTATATTTAATCTTGACTTTAATCATCTTACATGATTAAAAGACATTTGGCAAGCTTATGTATAGTGCCATTTGTCATCATCTCATGGTGCCACATGTTACCCTGTGAAATGACCAAAATACCCCTGTGTCTTAATTTTGAGTTCTTAACCCAAAATAATTATTTCTCTTCTTCTAATCAATTTATATCAAATATGAATTAATTAATTAATCTCTATTAATTAATTTCTCATTAATTAAATTCATATTTAAACACTTTAAATATAAATTTAACTTATTCTATACATCCAATAACCTAGATTTAATTTGGTGATTACTTGTGTATGTGTGTGACTTACTAGGCTCATCACTAATTGGCAATGAGACATGATATCAACTCTTAATATCATCAGAACTCTTTCTTACCATAAATGATTTCTCTAAATCATTTTATGCACCTCATAGACCATGGTTAACACCTAGCATAGCATGCCATGGCCACCCAATCAGTAATAAGGTTTACCTTAAATGAACCTATAATCATATGTTACCATGCACTAGAATCTCTCTGTTACAAAATCCCAACTCAAGCTGGAGTCATAGTTTATGTCAAACCCCATTTGCTATGAATATTATGTTCTCTTTTAATTTCAGTTCTTGATTAAAAAGATTTTCTCATCAGAAACTCTTTTCTGATTAAATCTATCTGTTCTGGCCAGGAACTTGAAACATCAAGAACAATTAAATGAACATAGGATTTTATCCCTATTTACTTAGAGGAACAGATTCCATCTTGATCAACACCTATCTCCATATATAACTAGTAGGAGCCAACACATGCCCATATACCCATACATAGTACAAGTATGAAAGCAGTATCAAACTCAAACCACCTATATATAAGATAAATGTGCTATCTCAGGTCTAAAGATTATATGCACTGATATGATTTATGACAATACATTGACAAGAGTAAACTCCATGTGCTTGTCATAAGTGTCACTGGTTCAGCCTACTTATCATGTATAAGTGCCTATCATGTTTGTTATATGGCATGAGACTTACCATTCCATCTTATTTATATCTCATATAAATAACTTGGGAACAAACATGATTACAATCTTTCTGGATAAGTCATGTCTTTATTGTGAAGTATCCTCAATTGTGAACCAATTTATGATACTTTGTGCTAAAAATACTGTCACTCATATTCTTAACAACTTAAGAATAGAATTTCTAATAAAATATCAATGGACCTTTTCTATTACACATAAATATGTTATGTAAATGGAAAAGTGAAAATGTCTTTTATTAATAAAACATGTACAAGATACATACTAAATGATATGCTCTAGGGCATACTACTAACAAGACTAATCTACTACACTAGTCAATTACTAAAAGCAGTTTAATTTAATTACCCGATATGGGAAAAGCTCGCCTTCATAGTGCTCTTAGTGGAAACCAAGTTGAGACTATACATCAAGTTCCACACCATCAAAGTATGAAAAAATTAGTTATTGAGAAAGATTTTACACCAACCAAACACCTCAGGGCAATTGGCCACATGATCGGTCATATTGAGAGCATATGACACCAGATACATCCCTACATCAGCCTTAAAAGCTTAGGATTTGGCAAACTTTGTAGTAGAATTGACACCAGCCCCTAACCAATAGGAGGAGCAAAAGGAAAATTGCAATGTATTGGTAGATGGATTAGTTGGACTGATGGGAGACAGGATTGGAATAGTTTGGAGGGGCCCCCACAATGTAAGACTCCAATGTGCAGCTCATTTCACTTTTCGAGCTACCAATAAGTAATAACGTTGCTAAGTATAAGGTGCTCCTTAAAGCTCTCCAAATAATTAAAGAGTTAAGAACTCCTAATGTAACTATCTTTTGTGACTCAACTAGTTATTAATCAATGCTAGGAAAAATTTCAAGTCAAATAACCAAATTTTGTAAATACGAGGCAAGAGTCTAAAAATTGCTGGCAAAAATCTAATTTTAACTAGGCTAAGTCACAATTCTTCAGGTGCCCAGATTGAAAAATGGCGATGTAGACATTCTTATAAAAACAGCTGTAATAGGCGAGAAACACTTTACTCAACCCATTCCATTTGAAGAGATTGCCTCCCCAACTGTTAAACAAAAAGAGCTCTTACTAATTGATATTGGGACGATATGGATGTCTCCCATCTTTTACTATTTAGAGCAAGGCACACTATCAGATGATCCTGTTGAGGCAAAGAAGATAGTGTCTTCAAGTTATAGCATCCTTAATGGATGGTTTTGCAGGCGATTTTTTTTTGAAATCTTAGCATAAGTGCATCACTCTTGAGGAAAGCCTAGTGATCTTAATAGATATCCATAAAGGTTTGTGTGGAAGTCATGAGGGAGCTCAGACCATAGCCAAAAAGGCCTTCAGGCAAGGCTATTTTTGGCCTTTGGTAATAGATGATGTTAAGAAACTTGTTCGAAAATGCAGAAAGTGCTAAGAGCACAATTTCCTTCCATGGATCCCTATGGAGAAGCTCTCTACCATATGAGTCCATGGCCATTCTATCTGTGGGGGATCAACATACTTGGTAAGTTTCCTAAGGCTAATCATGATATTACATCAACATAGGCATTTACCAAGTCACAAAGTGGGCTAAAGCAGAAGCCACGCAACTAATTACTATTGATGGGCTAATCTCATTTATTAAGCAAAGTATTTTTTGCAGGTTTGGAATGCCTAAGGTGATCATCACTAATAATAGCATGCAATTTGAGGGAAAGAAGTTCAGAGCTTTTTACTTAGAATCAGGAATTGATCTTAAATTTGCCTCAACATATTATCCATAGACTAACAGAATAATGGAAGTCACAAATCAAACCATTATCTACTGTTTAAAAAAGCAGCTTGACATAGCCAAAAGTAGATGACCAGATGAACTACCACATGTTCTATGGGCTTACCGAACAACTTCTAAATTAGCAACTAGTGAGACCTTATTTTCTTTAGTCTATGGTTTAGAAGCTATGATCCCAGTAGAGATCTGCGTGTTTAGTGCTTAAACTGAGAACCCTGAGGTTGGAGCAAATGAGGAAGACCTCCGGTTTACTCTAGACTAGGTGGAAATCCTACAAGATTGTGCTGACATCCTAATGGCAGACATTTGAATGGCCAAATGTAGATAGAAAATGGCTTGAATGTATAATTAGAATGTCAAGCATTGGTCCTTCACTATTGGAGATCCAGTGATGAAGAGGATCAATGTCTCAGAAGGAGTAGCCCAGGCTAGCAAGCTTGGCAGCATCTGGGAAGGTCCTTATGTTGTATCAAAAGTCATTTGCCCTAGGTCTTATAAGATAGCACCCCCTAATGGTGATGATCTCCCATGGGTATGGGTATATGTAACCGACGTAAGTTCTATTAATAAAGACTTTTGTTTTTCCTCACATTTGTTGTTAATTTTGAAACAATCTTCATACTCAGCCCGAAAGTGGCAACTAGGCGATCTATCATCCACCTAAGCCCATAAGAGGCAATCAGGTGACCTTTTACCCACCACCTAAGCCTTCAAGTGGCAACTAGGCAACCTATTGACCATTTAAGCCCATAAGAGGCAATCAGGTGACCTTTTACCCACCTAAGTCCTAAAGTGGCAATTAGATTACCTATCATCCACTAAAGCCCATCAAAGGCATTTGGTCACCTATCACCCACCTAATCCCTAAAGTGGCACTCAAGTGATCTCTCAATCTCCTAAGCCCTAAAGTGGCACTTAGGGTACCTCTCACCCACCTAAACCCTAAATTGGCACTCATGTGACTTATCACACCTTTAAGCCTAAAGGATCAAATGGGTGACCTTTTCCTTGGCACCTTTAAAAAACTAATTATAATTTCCAAAGGCACTAATTCGATAAAGACTACACAATTAGTTTAGCACAAAAACATGTGTTGCAAGTTAAATCTAAGCATTTATCAAGATATATTTTAAAATTTATATTACAGCTTGAAAGCAATTACCTCAATCATTTATGATTGTTGATTCATTTATCTTTAGGTTTGGATATTGGTATGGTATATTGAAATAAGATTTGAATAGAGATTGGAGAGAAAATATCAAAAGAATTCAAGTCCAAGGTCGAAATGAGGAAAAAAAAAAGGAACTTCATTACTTTAAAAATTTTTACAACCTAAATTTTTATAGGCTAAGATGTGTGGTGATCAGTATTAGTTTGATCAATTACAGAAGGCTCCTAAGACCCATAAACTACTTTAGTCTCTTCATCACTCCCTTCCCCCCTAAAGCTAGGTTGTCAATGTAGGCGAAGTCCTCATTTGGGTATCTTTTCACCAACTCCTTTAAGAGGTCACTATGCGCCTCTACATAAACAGATGCCACTTGGACGTTGGCCTTGGTTCCTAGAGCTTTCAGGCATTGTTTAAGCTCGGTTACCTTAACTTTTTCAGCCTTGTAACTCACTTTCTCAATTCTAAGATCCTTATAGAACTGGGTAATTATGGCCTCTACAGACTTCAGGTTCCTATTGATAACCTCTAGCTGGGCGACGTGGCTAGCCAAATGAGCTTTTAGACCCATCCCTTCTTGGATAGTTTTATTCATTGCTCCCCTCAGTTGACAAACCTTCTCCCTCACCATATTAGATGTAATGGCCTCCAATTTCAGGCTGCTAGAGTGGAGAAGTAGGTCTTCAATACTTTCAGGCTTGTACCATTTCCAATCCTTGAATAGGCAAACAGCAACACTTGCCACTCGAGTGAATTTTTGTTACCTTAAATAATTTGGTTTTCCTAAATGGACTAAGTGAGGATTTAGGGAGCCATAGAGATCAGAATCACTCTGCCAAGTATAGTTCCCCTTGATATAGGAGCCATAGGAGGATGGGGATCATTAGTAGATCAAATTGGCCCAGGTGGCGATACCATTTAAATTTTCACCACTTAAGGAATTACAGGAGCAGAAGGGTCTTCGACCCTAATCATCTTAGAGGGGGGAGGATTCATCTTGCTAGCTTCAATAGCTTCTTTCTTTTCACCTCTAGAATAATCTAGGTGGTCTCCTTGTTTTATTGAGACTTCACATTCTTATCAATTGAAGAGCCTACCATCCTTGCATGAGAAACACAATCAATAAGCACCGGTGATTAGAGGTTAAGGATTAGGAAAATTACCCTTTGTGGGTCCAAACTCAACTAGTTCCATAGTGGTCTTAGTTTTAGCCACATAAGTGCTAAACCACTAATTCAGTTTAGCCTTCACCATATTAGAAACCATATATCAATCTCTCTTTGAATGGTAATGGTCTTTGAGTTCAACCATAGAAACTTCTTCGACTAAGTTCACTTTAGGAACACCCTTATTTTTTATCAATTATGTAATTCCAATTCCTAGGATTCCTTCCCAACCATTCCTTTCCTTACTGTGGAGAATAAAAAATTGTCCTTCCTAGTTCTTAAGTGACAATGGGAGCTTAGAAAACAACTGGCAGTTTGGGCGAGCTTGAAAAAACCAAAATTCAGCATTCTTCTTAGCCTCCTCATTTTTCTTTGTACCTAGACAATATAGATTGGCAAAAATCATCTTCGTGACTACAACTGTTTAGCTTGATACATTGCTTAAAAGCCCACCAATAATCTTCATCAGTTCAAATGGAGCTAGATGATCAACAACTGATGATATTGAAGTATCTGGATGTAAAAAGGATCTAAACACAATCTCAAGCCAGCCTTTAATTGTTCTTTATTATCGATACCATATTTTGGCCGATCGCCGAGGTCAATGGACTTTGAAAATCGACTCTAAGCTGACATCCTTCGGTCACAAGTGACTTGATCATGAAATAAACCGATCCCACATCTAGTCGATTGTTTTCCGATCTCTCGTCAAAGGAGATCAAACCAATATCAGGTCTCCGTACCATCCAGTCTCATTTCTGATCTCTTCTTTATAAATATTGTGGGAAGTTGTTTAGCTAACACTAAGATCGGGTTCCTCACTTGTATGACTCAGACATTCCTTAAAATAAAGTTAAGGTTTCAGTCCTACTTAATGGTGATTCCAATCTTAAGAATTCAAATCAAGCCTTTCCAATTTTAATGTTCTAAAGTTCTACCCGGTGTTTGGTCTCGGCTTAGGCCGATCTCATGCTTACAATGTTTTTCCGACCTCTTATACTTAGATTAATAGTCGCTTTTAAGTTTGATGTTCTAATATGTTCAAACAATCAAGCACTCATACAATTTGGACACTTTCCGATCTCATCAAGAAATTGAACAAAAGGGATTTCATTTCATCTTAAAATAAAAGTTACAAGTCATTCGGCTGGAGGGTCTCCCCTAGCCTGTTCTCTAGGTGCATCGTCATTTCGCTCATTCTCTCTCTCTCTCTCTCTCTCTCTCTCGGGCTCCTCCTCACTCCCCTCTTCGTCTCTAGGAGCAAGATCCACCATCTAGGAGAAGTCTTCCCCAAGATAATGTCTCTCAAGCTCAGCCAGAAGATCATTTTGTGCATTCACATAAGCACCAGCTTCCCTCGTCACAGCCTCTTCTTCTTTCACTTTGAGTTCTTCGGTAAGGCGAGCGACGTCAGCAGTTTGGAGCACCCGAGCTTCTCCAAGTTCACGATCCTGTTCGGTCAACTTATCCTCGTAGGATTTCATCCAAACCTTGATTTTAACAATATAGTCCTAGGTGGACGAAAGTTGGGCTTGGGTGGAGGCGGCATACTGGACCGCCTTCAGAATTTCCTGCCTCAGGAGATGAGCCTTTTCCCTGATTATATGCTGATTCACCAAGCTCTCTATGCTCAGACTCATTGTCTGAGCCAAGAGATCATCAATACTGTCTGGGGTTAGCCTGTTCCGGTCATCCTGGAGGTAGATGGAAGCTCCCAAAACTTTGGCCAAGCCCGGATTCCCCCGAACTGATCGGTTCTTCTCTAGAGAATGGATGAGGACCTGGGCACCACGAGAAAGGGTCCTCATAGTAGGTTGGGAAGACCCCCCTTTCCGCACTTGAAGGAACAGGGGGAGGCGGTGGATCTTCTTGTCGAGGAGGGGAAGGAGCTACCTCTACTTCTGGGATTGGTTGTCCCGAAGGTCGGGACGAGTCTCCTGGCACTTCTCCCGAATCTCGCCTTGGCGTATGTGATGCCGCGGTGATCTTCATTTCTCGTACCTTTCGGGAAACTTCTCTTTTTCGCGTATGGCTCTCCTTTGCGCCTTCACTTCCAGCCATTTCTGCACAGAAAAATAGTTAGTGAGATTACCTAAGTCAGGAGACTAAAGATTTAGGTTATACCAATCCCGGGTCCGAGGTCAGAGAGCTGCAGTTCATAATCTTCATTGGCGATCATCTGCATCAGCCACCATCTCAGTTCGGCCATAACGACGTATAAGCATAAATATTTGTGAGTGGCCGCTTAATCCTTTAATTCCATTACCATGGCACCCTCGTCCCTACTCAGGGCGACCTTCTTTGGAATTGATGGGACCAGATATTGCCAACTACGTGGGAAACCCTCAAAATCATTCGAAATCTTGCTCCTCAACATAAAAAAGTGATTCTTCCAATTCTTCAGTGAAGAGGGGAGGTCGGTAAAAAGCCTACAGTGCAGTTTGGCTTGGAAGAACCAGTACTCGTCGTCCTTTTGATGAGTAAGCCTATGAAACTCGGTAAAAACCTTCGCTGTAGGGTCGATCTTCTTGGCCCAGCATAAGCCTCTAAAAGCCACCAAAATTCGCCATGTGTTCAGATGCACTTGGGCTACACATACGTGGTGGAACTTCAGAACGTCCTTAAAGAAGTCATCGGGGGGGGGGGGGGGGAACCGAAGCCCGGCTTTTAATTGCTCTTCATACACCATGATCGCATCATTTTCTTCAAAGAAGTGATCAGCTCGGAGATCGCCATGGCATCTGATAAGCTTGTAAGAGTCAGTCCGAAGGTTGTACTCTTGACTAATGAACTGCAAATCGGTTTCCTGGAGGACTAATGACAACTCATCCATGGGAAGATTTTCTCTCCCTGAGGAAGATGTCTGTGGGCTAAAGTAGAAGTCGTAGGAGGCTCAGGTCGCCCACTTGGCCTGACCACCTCAACTTCATCCGATGTCCATGAGATATGGACGGAAGGGGGGCTCGCCCCTCTTTGACCATCGGCGCCTCTCATTTACACAGAAAACAAAAGAGGTTTAACTAAGAAAAGGATTAAAACCCTTACCGGAATGTGATCGGTGCTGGAAACACTTGAAGAAACTAGAGAATGTTGAAGTCGCTAGAAGAGTGCTAAAAGTGACATAGGGGAGCAACTGATGGACCCTCCCCCTATTTATACCTGTTTGAGCATTCAATGCTCACAGAGTCCCAAGCAAAGCATCGGTTAGCTGAATCGGTGCGCTTTCCTGACACATCACAGGAAGGTTCCAGAAACACAATAAATAAAATAAAATGAGATTAGTTAGCTAGGGTTGTCGGATTGGGCAAATGTGTAGAGTCACAGATCGGCTAAGGACGATTAAGTTAGAGATCAGATTGGATATGCACATCAGAGATCGGAAAAATAACCAATGCAATAATTAAATAATGACCTTCAAATAAAATTTCATTTCATTTCCAAAAGGTTAGATTACATCATTTGGGCTATCCCAAGAGGTCGGATTACATCATTGAGAGAACCTTTAAAGATCAAATTTCATCATTTGGGCGATCTCAAATCGGGGAGCGATGAGGGACCCGATGTGAGAGAGATCGGAAAAGAGTCATGACAGAGAGATCGGAAGGAATAGAGATCTGAAAGCAATAAGAGGATAAAGACTTCCAATAACTTTCTTCATAATCAGGGCCGAGGTTGTTAAAGAGTTGCAGGCGTGATCAAATCTTCACCGCACGCCTCATTTGCAGAATCGCCCACATTGCTGACAGACGCCAAGACAGTTACATCTCAATCTCCACCATTGATCTTACTTGTAAGGACGAACTCGGAGCACTTGGATCAAAAAGTAGACGACAGGACTGGCACCTTTTATTCCCGGCCTTCGGATCCATCTTGACAGGAAAGGCCCTAAGTCGTTGGATTAAAAAGAGAAAGGACAGATATTCTGAATAGGATCTCAGCCGTCCATTTTGATTCTCTTCAATTCTTAGGCATCGGATCGTATCCTTTTAAATCCAAACCTTCCATCTCCCCATAAGAGATCTTGACCCTTCATTAGGAGCACTTGTTCCCTATAAATACTTGCATGCAATACTGTAGAGGGACGGACAAAAAAAGGGTGGTGGTGATTATAGTGGAAAGGCTCTGAAATTTAATTCAGTCTTGTTACTTTGCCATTCGGAGCTTGCATAAAATTGAGAAACTTCAAAAACTAGTTTTCTTAAGTATCTCCTTTGAAGGAGTTTTCGAACCCTGAAATCTTTTATTTTCAGTCTGTTCATTACTCTGCGCTGCCATTTCCGTTCAGTCTCGTCTTCATCACCCCAACATCAGCATATTATTCTCCCAGCTTGATCTCATTCCGACCCGATTTCCGTCGCTTCGGTTCAACAGCATTTTGACCTGGTTCTCGCTATTTCAAAGTAAGCATTAGTCCCTGTACCACCAGCTTTCAACTCTACAATATTTGTGACCCTCAGAGTTAGTTCGATAGCCTCGACCTCACACAAGTAAGTGTCTAGACTGTAACTTTACCAAACGCTCGCGTTTACTTTCTCTGCTTTTATTCTTGAAGTTTCCATTAAGTTCAGTTATACTAAAAATCCCCACATAGATTATTTAGGCCGATAGTTATTTTCTTGAGTTTACTTTTTTTATTCATCAGTTCACGTTATTTATTTGTTCTTACTTTTTATTTCCTTTGAAAATAGGCGTTCTGGTTAACTTGTAGGTAACCCAATAAAATGTTGGTAGAAGTATCTTAACGTGAAAGTTTTTTTGAATAAATAAAAATAATCAAAGAATGAATAGGGAACCAGAGGAAAAAGTTATGAGGTCAGGCTACTAAATGAGTCTAGGAAATAGCATAATAGAGCGGGAATCGAGATAAGATTGGACCCCAGACTTGTAACCAAGAGAGATTGGATATAGCCAGCTAAAGAGTTCGAACAAGGTAGTCATATACAAGATCGGTGAAAAGTTCGGTCTTATATCACAAACACTTTGAGAGGTCGGGGGAGAGTTCTTAACCGATCCTCATTCAAATAAAGACACGGAGATCGGAGGAGAGTTCTTATCCGAGATCCTTCATTAAAATTTTAAACCGAACACTTTAAGAGGTCAGGGTAGAGTTCTTACTCGATCCTCATTCAAATTAAGACACGGAGATCGGAGGAAAGTTCTTATCCGAGATCCTTCATTAAAATTTTAAACCGAACACTTTAAGTGGTCGGGGGAGAGTTCTTACCCGATCCTCATTCAAATTAAAATGCAGAGATCAGAGGAGAGTTCTTATCCGAGATCCTCCATTTAAAATTTTGAACCAAACACTTTAAGAGGTCGGGGGAGAGTTCTTACCCGATCCTCATTCAAATTAAAACACGGAGATCGTAGGAGAGTTCTTATCCGAGATCCTCCATTTAAAATTTTAAACCAAACACTTTAAGAGGTCGGGGGAGAGTTCTTACTCGATCCTCATTCAAATTAAAACACGGAGATCGGAAGAGAGTTCTTATCCGAGATCCTCCATTTAAAATTTTGAACCAAACACTTTAAGAGGTCAGGGGAGAGTTCTTACCCGATCCTCATTCAAATTAAAATAAGGAGATCGGAGGAGAGTTCTTATCCGAGATCCTCCATTTAAAATTTTGAACCAAACACTTTAAGAGGTCATGGAAGAGTTCTTACCTGATCCTCATTCAAATAAAAAACATCGAGATAGGAGGAGAGTTCTCATCCGAGATCCTTCATTAAATTTTAAACCGAACATCCTAAGAGATCGGGGGAGAGTTCTTACCTGATTCTCATTTAAATCAAACAGGGAGATTGGAGGAGAGTTCTTATCTGAAATCTCCCGCTTACAACCCTTGATAAAACATATCTAGAGATTGGGAGAAGCTCCCCACCCGAGCTCTCTAAACAAAAATCCAAACTAAATGAAATGACCCCAATACACAAGACAACTTCACTCAAACACCTATTCACTAAAGGGCCATCTCATGAACTCGTGTTCTTGGGCAACCCAAAATAAGTGAAATATCAAACATTCCTTTATTTTGCACAAAGGATTAACATCATCACTATCCAAATCCCCTCATTACCCTTTTAATTTATGAAAGAGCATAACATTAAATCTGTTTACCCTCATTGAGGGACGAGGCGGGGTGCCTAATACCTTCTCCGCCCATATACGGACCCCGAACCTAGAATCTCTGCTTTTGAAGTGGTTTATTTCTAATTTATTTTTATAAATGTTTTTCTTTAATTTCCCTCAAAATTAAAGTGGCGACTCCTCACTTTTCCCACTTCAATGAAGAGCTTTCGTCCAGGCGACTGCAAAATACCTTGCGACAGCTTGGCGACTCCGCTGGAGATTTATTTTTACCCTGTTTTAGAGGTCCAAGAATAGATTTAGTTTTATGCTCATATAAGTTGAAATCATAATTAGGGAGGGGTTTTAATTTGCAAAATTTGAAAATCTTGATATATTGATTTGTTATTGTCCTGACCATTTTTGCTTGTCTTATTCTCCCACAGTAACTTTTGTCAAAAGAATGTAAAAAAAAAAAAAAAAAAAGAGAAAAACTCCCCCACAAAGGGAAGAGGTAAATGTGTCCCTTCATACACTGAGTACTTACACAATGTCCTCACACACTTCAGCCCTATTCCCGAGCTTTCTTACCCTTTAGGGACATAGGAGGGAGTCATGTAGTGGTACCCGAGGGTGTTACCCCGTTAGTATCCCTGAAGGCTTCTGCTCAGATTAAAACTCGTTCCATCTACTGTGATACCCATGGAATTCTCCCGTTAGTATCATGGTGATGGAATGGGGCTCTACTGTTTACAGTAGGGGCAATTTGGGAACCTGTGGCTTTTAGAAAATTAGACCTTGAGCTAAACTATCACAGTAGCTGGAAGCCGTAGCAAACTACCTCATAAGATAGAACTATTCAATTAGATAGCACCTACTCGGTACTAGGATTCTCCCTATTTTAGGATAAAAGGGACATACTTGCTCTCACCCTACTCTGTTTGTGTTTTCTTATGTTTTTATTTTTTAGGGTAATTTTGGATCATACCGTTAGGAGGATCTACACATTTTCCTACTTTGATAAATGTGTAGGTATCACCCCGCCAACAGTATAATTCAAAATTACCTGAATTTATCCTGTTAACAAGTTTTCTCCACAGGCATCACAGAATTAGGGTCTGTAAAAAAATAAACATCAATTTTAACATGGCATCCTCGAGTCAGTCGGCGGAAGAAGTTCCTAGACAAAAACAGAATGCTAGACCATGGTCTAGACCGCCTCGTAGTTTGGTGTCCCCACAAAGTGATGTCACTGGGGCAGATACTAGCCTGTTACCTCCATTAGACCCAAGCAAAGTCGAAGTCAGAATGATCGGTCTCGAGGGTCTATCCAATAGTTGGAGGTCACTTCTCGATCATGTCAAGGCAAAGTTTGAGGAAAAATATGGAAGGATTGCGACCTTGATACGGGTCAAAGTCCAAGTTCCGCCGCTAAAGGCCATGCTGTCAATTTGGAATCCCAAGTATGGGGTGTTCTCCTTCAATGACATCGATACAACCCCTACTATGGAAGAATATCAGGCGCTGCTAGAGATTCCTTATGTGGCATAGAATCGGATATACCTATACCTCGAGCATAGGCAGACTTGGAAATGGTTCGCGCATATGTTGGAGATTCCCCCAGAGGAAGCAAAGTCAAGAGAAACTATCAAAGGGAACACACATGGATGGTATTGGACCTACCTTAAGAAGTGGTTGGACCTATACATCCAGGATGAACAATGGCAGCAAGCTTCATTCGCACTAGTTTTGGGGATCTATGGCCTGATCTTATTCCCTGGGCCTTTGGGAATTATAACCTGTAGTGTCACGGAGATGTTTTGGGCAGTAGAAAAGCAGAAGATCAACCCAATACCAGTAATCCTTGCAGAGACTCCATTGACTCTTACTTACTATTGACAACAAGTCAAGGGATCTATTAAGTGCTGTTCTCAATTGTTACACCTCTGGATCCTCAGTCACATGTGTCCTCTGGAGACTAAGGGGTTAACTTGGTACCCTAACCAGTCTTTTATTGAGAAAATGACCAGATTAGTAATCAGTCCAAAGGACGAGCTGCAGTGGCAAGAGCGGATTCTAAGCTTCAACAACCACAACTACTGCTGGAGGAAATTGTGGACATCGGGTCAACCTATTTTGTTCAGCACGGGGAGCAATTATTTAGTATCTTTAATCAGAGTGACCGGATACACGAGTTACGTCTCAGCATTGGTAATGAGGCAGTTTGGCTCAACCCAGTCCACACTCAGTATTAAAGAATACCATCAAGGTCATTTCTATCATAAGCTCGGTAGCAAGGAAGAATTGAAAATAGTCCGCAAATCCTAGGAGAGCATCACTATGATGGAAAGATCGCCTAAAGGTCTGAGTGCCACGGAAGATTATCTTAAATGAAGGGCCAGCAGGGATCAAAGACACCCAATTGCCGAGCCAACAGAACTTGAAGGTAGCATCCCTCATCGAAACATCCTTTCAAAAGAAGCTAATGCTCGCTTGGTTGGCTCTCTACAAAGATTGGATACCGAGAACCAGCAATTACTAGAACAGATAAGGCAGTTGGAGGAGCAACAGAAGATCCTCAAAAGAGAGGTAAAAAGGCTCAGGAAAGAGGTAATGACTGAAAAAGTAGAGTTTGAGGAACAAGAAACGCGGTGGGAAAGGTAAAAGATCTCCCTCCAAGCTGCAATAATAGAGGCAGGAGTTCAGAATGACAAGCTGTAAGAGAAAATGGAATACCAGGAGATACTCATGGAAGAGTATAAATAAGAGGGAAAAAAGAAGAAGCTTGAACTGAAAGAGCAAGCACAGCTTATCAATGATATTTTAAAGGAGTGTGCTAAAGAAAGAAAGGAAAAAGAAAGACATGCTACTCTCCATCAAGAGCTGAGAGAAAATGTTGACCAGCTGGAGAGAATGATGGCACAAGGGAAACAAGAGCTCTTGCCAGAATCTGAATATGCCTTGAAAATATTCAACCCTGCCAGACAAGAAGAAAGACTCTATGAGTATCTCAAAAGATGTCATTGCATTATAAAAAGTCTCCCTGAGCCTAGGCTAATGTAAAGAATGCTATGTATGAACTATTCGATTAATAAAATCACTTTGGGCCATTGTTTAGCAAAATTGTGAATGAATAGTATGATTCCCGTAGGAACTATCCTCGCTAGAGTTATGCGAAAAGACGAATGAGCCATATGGACAAGTATCATAGACACGCATTCGATCCAGTCATTCACCGTCAAACTATCGAGTGATGCCATGATAAAATTGATGCAATTATCCTTCTACAGACCCTATTCCTGGCTTTCAGATGCCACCGTATCCTTTATCCAAATTAGGACCTTTAAATTTTAATGAAATTAGAAATTCATTTAATGACTTTTTTCACACAGGAAATCAACATTGCTTCAAGCAAAGCAAGCCTGACCGAACAAACAGTTCGACCAAGACGAGTGTACTTAATAAGATCACGAACGAAGAAACTAATGGAAGATTAGGAACAAGTCCAGAACCTATAGGGACAAGTTTTAGAATTAAGAGACCAAGTCTCAGAGCTCATGAAACTGATGAGGGAGATGTCCCAAAATAAGCCTGCATCAGAATCAAACTTGCCACTACCTCCCCCATCTCCTACGACGGTTGATTCTCGCCAAGCTTCAACCTCTTTTACTTTTCAGCCACCTATTCCGGATCTGACGATCACTGTTAATCCAACCCCTCTAAATAATGACCTGCCTTTCCTCTACTACCCGGTTGTCTCAAATGCTGAGCCACACCCTTTTATCCCGATCCCTCCAGTTCACCCTACCCCTTATTTCCCAACTGGGGGAATAGCTCATCCAAGAGGAGAGAGCAGAGCCAGAGAGAATTAAAAGTTTTTTGCCCTTGAAGAAAGATTAACGACAATAGAGGGCCTAAACATGTATGGTTCAGTTGATGTATCATCACTAAGATTAGTACCAGATGTGGTGGTGCCACCCAAATTCAAAGTCCCGAACTTCGATAAATACACTGGGAATTTGGACCCTCGCATCCACCTGGCAACTTACATCTCTAAGATGTCTGCCCTGACGGAAGATGATAGACTCCTAGTCCACTTCTTCCATGAGAGTCTCTCCGGGGTAGCCCTTAGATGGTGCATTCAGTTAGATAGGAGCAAACTGCGCTCCTGGAAAGATTTGGCCGACGCCTTTCTGAAACAGAACAAATTTAACTGTGACGTCGCCCCCACAAGGAAAGACCTTCAAAATCTGGTACAAAGAGAGAGGGAAAGCTTTAAAGAGTATGCCCAGAGGTGGAGAGAGAAAGCAATGGAGGTGTATCCTCCGGTTACTAACAATGAACTATGCTCCTTGTTCATTGAGACGTTAAAGGCTCCGTATTTCAATCTGATGATTGGAAACACCTCCAACAGCTTCTCAGACATCATTCAAGCTGGTGAGAGAATTGAAGCTAACCTTAGGTTAGGACTATTATAGGAGTTGACTGAGAATCCTGCAAAGAAGACTGCCAGTTTTGGTAAGAAGAAAGAAGGTGATGTGCACTCCATCACCCGACAAACCCAATCTTCATTCCCTCATAATAATTTTCGGCCATATCCTCCTGCTTATGGCTTGACAATTGCAAATGCTCCTCCCCCTTTTCCAAATTATCCTCATCCACGCCCACAGTATCCACCATAAGCAGCTTACCAACCCAGACCGCCTCCTTAACCTATTCAATCAAGACCACCCCAAAATAATCCTAGACCACAGAGAAATCCTGATCCACCTCTTCCTCTCCCACTCAGCGAAATATACCGATACCTCCTCGGTATAAATCAGATAGTGCCAATCCCCCTTGATCCAATTCAGCCACCATACCTCAGGTGGTATGATGCCAGTGCCCGATGTGAGTATCATGGAGGGGTACTCGAGCACGCGACTGATAACTGCGGGGCTCTTAGGGGAAGAGTACAGGCCCTGATCAGAAATGGATAGCTAAAGATTGAAGGAAACAGTTCTCTTCCCAATGTCACTTTGAACCCCCTGCCCAATCATGGTACGGGCAGTGGTGTGAACATGATAGGACCCGAGGATGAAAAGTCAACTGTCACACCCTACCCCTCTGTAAGGCATAACATGATCCCGTAGTATACCTAATGAATTACCAACTTCATCTACTGATAACCCATTAAATACACTACAAGGGATTTTAAAACTTTTCTTACTTCTTTTTATAGTGGTGAGCATAATTTACAGGTGTTAAAAAACTTTTTGAACTGAAGTGAAATAGCTAACTCATTTGGACTATTAGTAATTTCTGTAAAAATTTTGACAGAGTGCCATCTGTATTTTGGATAAAACAGTTCTTCAGAAAACCTGTAAAAAGCACTTCCATATATTTTCAAATCTCAACTCCAACATAACTCAACACAACATATTTCTCAACTCAAATCCACAGTAATTTTTCAAAGACTGAGATAAAGAAATACAGTACAAATTTTACAAGCCAAAATATCTCATAATTTACTTTACAACTTCAATGTATAATTTTAATTTACAACTGCTCAAAACCAAGAACAATATGTACATACAGTGGTCATACATTACAGTATAAAATGCAAAATGTGGTATACTCATTATACCCGATAATCTCTCGCTGGATGTACTAGCAGCCTAGTCTGCTCTGCTCACTCTGTTTACAAAGAATGAAAAGCTATCGCTGAGACAATGTCTCAGTGGTGCACAACATTAACTAAATACAACTTTAAATCACGAATCATAAATCATATAAATAGTGGATACTTAAAACCATAGTTAAATTCAAGACAATGAATTTCATAAGGAATTTAACACAATATCACAATAAATCTCGGTAATCAAAACATAGTTAAATTCAGAAGACAGTGAATGTCAATAAGAATTTAAACTTCATTTCACAATCTTACAATACGTATCAATAAATCACACACAGCTTAAAATCATGTTCCAAAGTTCAATTCATCCCAAAAGCCAATAGCAAATGAGGAATAACATAGCTAGCTAGCAAAAATATGAGTACTCATTCTATTCGTCCTCAACAGGCACACACCTCAACACTTCAGCTAGAGAGGGAATTCAATTCATCCCACTAGACAAGCTAGCGAGGAATACAATCAATATGCATGATAGCTATGGTTTCAAACCATTTACAGTGCTTTTAAATCAATAAGTATCCATCAAATATCATTTAAACAATTTTTCACAGTTTCACAATTTAAAACAATAATATACAAATAATCATAATTTATTTCAATTGAAAATAATTCAAAAGAAATAGCTGTTGTGCACAAACCTCTGATAACTGTCCCCTGGTCTTGACTCAGTGTTTCCTTCCCGTTTCCTGAGTCTTTGCTAACTGAGAAACACAATTTGAAGTATTTCAGTACTTAATTAAACTGTCTCTAACGATAATGCTTGATAAGTAATTCACTGAATGCTATTATTTGCTTAATCAACCTAATATATTGACCCTCGATGCATTTTAGGTAAATTAGGTTTTAGTGTTACTAATATGTCACATTAAATAGTCTTTTAGAGTTGGTACATGTTACCAATTTCAGTTCCGTGTATACTGCATTTTCTTGCAATTTGCTGGATTCCGGGATACTAGTTTGACCTAGCCGGACGACCTAGTTCCCTCGGTTTTTGAGTTTCGGTCAAAACTAAAAACTTGTAGATCTATGTCTTATTGCACGCGGGGCAAAATTTCAGGTTATTCTGAGTTATGTAGACCAAGTTATGGTCATTTTACTATTGCTGGTCAAATTGCACCAAAATTTGTCATTTTAGGTCAATTTTGGTTCGGCCAGTTTTTAGACCCGAACTTGTGCAAGCTTTTTGGCTTGCTTATGGTCATTTCTGAGCTTTGGTGTCTTCATGAGACTTGTAGATATGGGTCTTAACTATTCATGATCAAAATTTTAGGTCAATTGGACCTATTTTGAGTGAGTTATGGCCTAAATACTAACTGCTGCCCAAATGGTCAATTTTCAGGCCTCATTTGCACTTAATCCGGATTTGGTCATTTTTCAAGCTACCTTGCAAGCAGAATTTTGGCAAGCTTCCTTCATGAAAGTTGGCACATTTTGTGCCTAGTTTCACCTTCAATTGGTCTCATACAAATTGGAGCCACACACTTAAAGTTCTAGGCCCAAAACACAAACTGCCTTATTGCATTTCTTTCATACACATCAAGGATCACTCTTAACACTTACCAAACTCAACATTCAAGCCAATTCTGGTTGTACCATAACCTAAACATAATTCACAACATATTATAGGTCATTTTGGCAGCTTACAATTACATTCAATGTGCACCATTTAGTACAGAATTTTTCAAACCAAATTTACAACAATTCAATCACCTAACCATAACACTTTTATATGTCCAACTTCACACCATCACACACATACCCAAACTGCTATAACAACCAACACAATTCAACATTAATATTCCATAATCTAAACATGAAATAACATCCTTATGGTTCACCAAACCAGGCTGCCATTTCATGCATTACATTCCCATAATTTCCAAGCATTATAATTTCAATACACATTCACATATACTAAGTATACATCACCCAAATAATTTCCTACACCATATACATTTAATCAATCCTTTAATTCACCATTTACAAGCAAAAATAAACTGTCTTCAAGGTGTTTCCATGGCTGCCAAAAGTACACTTCCCCCTTTAAACATCAAACCTCAAAAATTTCTCCATAAATCAAACACCCATAACATCCTTACAAACTTTTACAAAACAACAATAAAAAATACAAACTTACCTATTGATGAGGCTTGTTAAATCTTCACCAAACTCCCTTGAAATTAGTATCTACTTCTTCCTTGTGAGGTGGGGATCAAGATTAGTGAAACAACTTTGGTGTTTGGAGGTGGAATGGAGGAGATTATGAAGTTCTTTCAAGTTTCAGCCATGGAAGTTTTGATGGAGTTCATTTCGGCATGGGAGAAGGATTGAAGATGATGAAGTGTTTAGTGGAAGTAATCTGCCCACTTAGTGTATATTTTAATTTCCATAGTGCTCCACTCACCTAAGAAAATGATTTAATATGATTTAAGTGCTAATTACCCAAATTATACTCCACTTTTGGCTATTTACATTAGGTACCCCTAATTTAATTTTTCATTTTTTTTCAAGTGTAATATCATGTATTTTCAATGGACATTTAGGTCAAAAGACAACTCGGGGTGTCAAATGACCACAATGCCCCTGTTCGGGTTGCACTCTCGATTTTTCGGTAACACCGGATTTTGTCCATTTTTCGATTTCTCACTTTTCTTTGTACTAATTATTTAATTTTCATTTAATATTTCTAATGGTATTTGTATTTCAATAGGTGTCTATTTAAGTCCTAAAAATATTTTCCAGGGTTTCCCACGATCCAGGGCTAGTCAACGGTCCACGCCGTGACTTCCCGATGCGGTCACCCATCGCGAGGGTTCTCGGCTCGCTTAACTTGGTTACATTTCTTTGCTATTATTTTTTCTTTATTTTTCTTGTATTTTCTTTTCTTGTATTTCATTATTTTATGTCTCCTCACTCATATCGAAGTGTAGTTCTAGGCATCCTAGCTGTCCGGACAACACTGGTCGCTGGAACAGTAGAACGCACTACCGAACATAGGGGTGTTACATCAACTGCGGAGGTAGATCGACTGATTCCTCACTTTGAGGAAATTTTTGTAATGGCAGTAAGGGATGGCTACCTTTTCCCTTAGGTATCAGGATCAGAAAGTGATACGGGATGACCCTATCATGGATGAGCAGCTGATCACGAGCTGCGCGACTGTGAGAGATTTCGGCAAGAGGTCCAGAACTTGCTGTCCCACAAAATTTTGAGATGCCAAAAGAGGTTGAAGGCAGAGGGCAAAGTGAACACAGCCAGATTTGGCCATAATGCCTCCTCCCCCAATCCCAGATTGACATTTTCTGCCCCCAATGCACCGACACCACCACCACCAATAATAGTCATCTGAACCCCCCCTAAGCTTCCAGTCACAAACACTCATGCAGTGCCTTGGAACTACAATCCCTAAGTCTTCACTCAAAAAGCATTCAGTAGTACATCAGCTCCTAACCTTACCTATACTCCACCCATGACCCCTCCTAAACCGTGCTTCGCTCCCCATGAGCACCTTAAAATGACTTACGCCGGACCCTCTGGCAATGCTACTCCCCAATCAAACCCAAAACCTGTCACAACCAGCAACTCCTCCCCATCAGAGCAAGAGGTAGAATTTATAACCCGAAGTGGGAGATGTTATGAGAATGATGAGAGGCAAAAGAAAAAAGGGAAGGTAAAAATGGGAGAGCCGTAAGAGAGCACGGAAGAGGGGGCTGAGAAAGTTGAGAAAAGAGAACCTACTGGACTGAGTGGAGAAGAGGAACTGTTGCTCCAAATAATGAAGCAAAGTGAATACGATATTATCGAGCAACTGAGGAAGACGCCTGCCCGGATTTCGTTGCTGTCACTGATTTTGAGCTCGAAAGTGCATCGCCAAGCCCTACAAAAGATTCTGGATCAGGCCTTTGTAAACCTCGATATCATGCCAGAGCAATTCAAGAAAATAGTTAGGCAAATACAGGCATCTAGTTTTGTCACTTTCTCGGAAGAGGAGATAGACCCGGCTGGCTTGAAGCACACCAAAGCTTTGCAAGTGACAGCCAAGTGTAAAGGTTGCATAGTTGCCAAGGTTCTAATCGACAACAGATCTACCCTTAACGTCTTGCCTAATGCCACCTTAGCAAGGCTACCTGTCGACTGATCAAACATACGCCAAAGTGCCATGGTGGTAAGAGCCTTTGACGGCACAAGGAGGGAGGTGCTGGGAGACATTGACTTGCCGCTTCAAATCGGGGCATGCACTTTCAACATCACATTCCAAGTGATGGATATTGAACCTGCATACACCATGCTACTAGGGAGACCCTGGATCCATTCAGCAAACGCCGCACCTTCGACCCTGCACCAGAGAATTAAATACATCATGGACGGCAGGATCATCACTGTAAGGGGGGAAGAAGCCATGCTGGTAACCAAGCCGCAATCACTTCCTTATGTGGAAACAACTAAAAAGTCCTTGGAAAGTTCTTTCCAGGCTCTAAAGTTGCAAGAAACTATCCTGAGGGATGAAGGGGCTACAGCAATGGTTGCAAAAGTGATGCTTAAAAACGGATATGAGGTAGGCAAGGGATTGGGATCTGCATTGCAGGGAATTATTGAACCCATACCGGCTATTCAGAAGGTCGGCCATTTCGGCCTGGGATATGAGGAGGATGCTCTCATGGATGGGCGATTCTGGAGGAGGAACATGCTCCGGGATTAGAGGTTTAACCAAAGAGTCAGGAAAATGAAAGTTATCCCGAAAATCACAGATGTCTTCACCAAACCGATCATTGAGAATCCTACGGAGGGCGAAGAATCACCCGAAGAACCATCTATTGATGTCATACAACTGGACTCCCTATATGAAGCCCTGATCTCGCCAATCGCTGAGGGGCAAGAGCTGGATAATTGGGAAGCAGAAGACCTTCCTGTGCTCAATCTCGAGTAAAGTACATTTTGTTATCTACACTTGATCATTTTGTCCATGGTGACAAGTGTAATGCTGTAAATGGACCCTTTTCTTATGATTTGAATGTTAATGAATTAATAGCACATTTTGCATCCAATTCTCTTTTCCTTTTTCTCTTAAAATCCATTCTTATAATATACTCCACTTTCGTTTCTTCAGGACCATTCATCAATTAACGCCTAATAATTCAATAGACTCAGAAATTCCTCATGTTAATTTTGAAACTCCCATAACTGCCATTACTTCAAGTGATTCTGAAGAAGAACTTGCAAAAGAAAGGGGTGAAAGAGACGAACCTTCCCTGGTGCCTTGCGAGGATGAAAAGCACACCATAAATCTAGGCATAGAAGAAATAAAGAGGGAACTTAAGGTTGTGGGGAGTGGAGAATTAGAAGATATGGTCAGTTTGCTCAAAGAATTCTTGGATGTATTTTCATGGAGCTATGACGATATGACCGGTTTAGACCCTCAAATTGTGACACACAAGATTCTCCTAATTACTGGGACAATTCCAGTAAAGTAGAAGTTAAGAAGAATGAACCCTAACACGCTACTCAAAGTTAGGGATGAAGTTAAAAAGAAGTATGATGCTGGATTTTTGGAAGTGGTCCAGTACCCTCAATGGATAGCTAATGTTGTCCCGGTAATGAAGAAGGATGGGAGAGTCAGGGTGTGTTTTGATTACAGGGATCTCAATAAAGCGAGCTTCAAAGATGATTTCCCTCTCCCACACATAGACGTGCTAGTAGACAATGCTGCGGGATTGGGTAGATGTTCGTGTATTGATGGGGCATCCGGGTACAACCAAATCCCTATGGATGAAAAAGACAAAGAGAAAACTGCTTTTATCACCCAGTGGGGGGTATTCTGTTATCAGGTCATGCCATTTGGGTTGAAGAATGCTAGAGCTACCTACCAACGCGCTATGGTCACATTGTTCCACGATATGATACACAAAGAAGTGGAGGTGTATGTGGATGATATGATCATCAAATCCAGGGAAGGAGAAAGTCATGTACAAGTGCTGAGGAAAGTATTCGAAAGGCTCAGGAAGTATCAGCTGAAGTTGAACCCAACTAAATGTGTATTCGGAACTAGATCTGGAAAGTTGTTAGGATTCATAGTGAGTGAGAAGGGAATAGAAGTGGATCTAGACAAAAAGTTCGAGCCATTCAAGAAATGCCATCCCCAAAGACAGAGAGGGAGGTGCGCAGTTTCCTGGGGAAGCTGAACTATATCTCGAGATTTATTTTCAACCTCACTGCTAAAGCTGGGCCCATTTTTAAGTTACTCAGAAAGAAAAACACTACTCGATGGGACCAAGTTTGTCAAGAGGCTTTCGAGAAAATTAAACAGTACCTGTCAAACCCACTGAGATTGGTTCCTCCAGTGGCGGGAAGGCCGTTGATTCTGTACATGGCAGTCCAACATAATTCAATGGGATGTGTTTTGGGGCAGCATGATAACACAGGTCAAAAGGAGAGGGCTATTTATTACCTGAGCAAGAAATTCAATGATTGCGAGACCAGGTACTCATTTCTAAAGAAAACTTGTTGCGCGTTAGCCTGGACGGCGAATCGGCTTAAACACTACATGTTGAATCATAAGACATGGCTCATCTCCCGGATGGATCCCATCAAGTATGTATTTGAAAGCCCTTTCGTGCCAGGGAGGATAGCAAAATGGCAAGTCATACTCTCTCAATATGACATTGTTTATATGACCAAGAAAGCAGTGAAAGGTAGCGTAATCACTGACCTCCTAGCAGAGAACCCTATTCAAGATTATGAGGCCCTGGATTTCAAGTTCCCTGATGAGCATGTCAATGAGGTTGGCAGCGAGCATAGGGAATCAGCTGATGTATGGGAAATGTATTTTGACGGAGCTGTCAATTTGTCAGGTAATGGGATCGGAGCTGTGTTGGTATCCCCTGATGGAAAACACTTCCTGATAGCTATCAAGTTAAGATTCGACTGCACCAACAATGTCACGGAATACGAAGCCTGTATGATGGGTTTACAGGCTGCCATCGAAATGAAAGTCAGGAAGTTAGAGGTGTATGGAGATTCGACCTTGATCATTTATTAGTTTAAGGGAGAATGGCAAACCAAGGACCCAAAGCTGATCCCATATCAAAAGTACCTACTGGAATTGATCAAGAAATTTGAAGAAATTTCTTTCACTCACCTCAGTCGGGACAAGAATCAATTCGCGGATGCCTTAGCCACTCTGGCTGTCATGGCTCAAATGGAAGAGGGGCAGACGACTCAGGTATTGCAGATCAAAGCAAGGGGTGAGCCAGCTTATTGTTTCATGGCCGAGGAAGAAATTGATGGCAAACCCTGGTACCATGATATCCAGGTCTACATCAAAACCAGGGAATACCCTCCGGGGGCAAGCAGAAATGAAAGGAGAATGATCAGGAGATTAGCTTTGGGATACTTCCCCAGTGGTGAAATTCTGTATAAAAGGAGCTCCAACGACGAATTTTTGAGATGCGTAGATGCAAAAGAAGCAAGGAAGATCCTTTTCGAGACTCATGAGGGGAATTGTGCAACCCATGCTAATGGACATATGATGGCCAAGCAAATCATGAGACGGGGATACTTCTGGACTACTATGGAGAAAGATTGCATCGAGTACTTTCGGAAGTGTCATAAATGTCAAATCTATGCGGATCCGATAAACGTTCCGCCTCATCAATTGTTCAATCTTGTCTCACCTTGGCCTTTCGCAATGTGGGGCTTCGATGTAATTGGCCCCCATTAATCCTAAGGCATCCAATGGTCATAGGTTCATCTTGGTAGCTATTGACTATTTTTCTAAATGGGTCGAAGTGACGTCTTATGCCCATATCATGCAGAACACATTCCTCAAATTTCTCTAAAATAATGTCATCTGCCGACACGGCCTCCTCAGCGAAATCGTTACTAACAACGCCAAGAATTTAAATGGTCTGAAGATCCGAAGTTTATGTGACCAATACAAAATCCGACAACTCAACTCTTTACCATATCATCTCCAGATGAATGGAGCGATGGAAGCCGCTAACAAAAATCTCAAGAGAATAATCCAGAAAATGACCGTCACCTATAGAGATTGGCATGATATGCTTCCCTACGCCCTTTATGCATACCGGACCTCCGTAAGGACATCAACTGGGGCAACTCCATACTCACTGGTTTACGGGATGGAAGTTATTTTGCCTATTGAAGTATAAATTCCTTCACTAAGAATTCTGAAAGAATCAGGAATTGATGAGTCGGAATGGATCCAGTTAAGGTTAGACCAATTGAATTTGCTGGAATAGAAAAGGCTAGCAGCAGCGTGTCATGGGCAGTTATACCAGAGAAGAATGGTTAGGGCATTTAACAAAGGCGTTCGCCCGTGCGAATTCCAACCAGGAGATCTGGTCCTGAAAAAGATGCTTCCAAATCAAAATGATGCTCGGGGCAAATGGTCGCCAACTTATGAGGGACCATATGTGGTTAAAAAGGCGTTTTCTAGTAGAGCCCTGATCTTAACCCACATGGACGACGAAGAGTTCCCAAGACCCGTGAATGCCGACGCTGTCAAAAGGTATTAAGCCTAAAAAAAAAAAAAAAGGGTAGGGGTGAAAACCCGAAAGGGCTCCTAGCAAAATGTGCGAAAGAGGGCGAAAACCCGGAAGGGCACTTTCTATAAAATGAGAGAAGGGTGAAAACCCGAAAAGGCACCCTGAAAAAGCGATAAAAAAAATAAAAAAATAAAATAAAAAAGAAAAAAAAAATTTTAGGGGTGAAAACCCTAAAGGGCGCCTTTAGAACTAGAAGATGGAGAAATAAGGAAGGAAATACAGGACCAGGAAAGGAAATAAGCCATCACGGCACGAATGTTCGTCAATAGAGTACTTGAAATAATGGCAATTAAGGGACTTCAAAGTTAACTACAAGGATTCTATGAGATCCATTCTTGTACCCTTTTTCTTCGAGACTGTACCTTTTTCTCTTAAGCAATAATAAAGTCATTCTTTCACTTTAATTTATCTTCTTTATATATTTACACTTTAATTTATTTTTCTTATATACTTACACTCATATTCATCTTTCTTGTATACCCACACTCTGATGTTATTTTTCTTCTACATCTTTATTTTATGCACTATTAATCTGTTAAAATTTTGTTATAAGATTAGGATTTGGATATTGATAACCTCATGTACTTTGCTATGAGATTTGCAGGAAATGACCAAGGAAAAAAAAAATTAGGGTAAAAACTCGGAAGGGCGCTTCTAATCAAATATGCAGAGGGGAAAGTGAAAACTCGCAAGGGCACTTTTCGCAAAATAAAAAGAAAGTCAAGAATAGAAAGGGCATCCTGGGAAGTGAGTAAGAAGGGGAAAGCTATGGGTTAAGTCTTGAGACTCTTCCTCTATTAATCGTTTATCTTTGGGATCCTATTAAGTGCACTTCGTCGCGGAAGAACTTCTCGTATCAGGTTAGGCTTGCTTTGTCAGTATTTTAATTTTCAGCATTTAAATTTCTTGCTATCAACCTCTGGTTCCTTGATCCAAGTTGATTTTAATTTCTAGCATTTAAATTTCTTGCTATCAACCTCTGGTTCCTTGATCCAAGTTGATTTTAATTTCCAGCATTTAAATTTCTTGCTATCAACCTCTGGTTCCTTGATCCAAGTTGATTTTAATTTCCAGCATTTAAATTCCTATCATCAACCTCTGGTTCCTTGATTCAAGTTGATTTTAATTTCCAGCATTTAAATTCTTGCTATCAACCTCTGGTTCCTTGATCCAAGTTGATTTTAATTTTCAGTATTTTTAAATTCCTGTCATCAACCTCTAGTTCCTTGATCCAAGTTGATTTTAATTCTTGCATTTAAATTTCCTGTGATCAACCTCTGGTTCCTTGATCCAAGTTGATTTTAATTTCTTGCATTTAAATTTCCTGTCATCAACCTCTGGTTCCTTGATCTAAGTTGATTTTAATTTCTCGCATTTAAATTCTTGCTATCAACCTCTGGTTCCTTGATCCAAGTTGATTTTAATTTTTAGCATTTTAAAATTCTTGTCATCAACCTTGGTTCCTTGATCCAAGTTGATTTTAATTTCTTGCATTTAAATTTCCTGTCATCAACATCTGGTTCCTTGATCCAAGTTGATTTTAATTTCTTGCATTTAAATTTCCTCTCATCAACCTCTGGTTCCTTGATCCAAGTTGATTTTAATTTCTCACATTTAAATTTCTTGCTATCAACCTCTGGTTTCTTGATCTAAGTTGATTTTAATTTCTAGCATTTAAATTCCTGCTATCAACCTCTGGTTCCTTGATCTAAGTTGATTTTAATTTCTTGCATTTAAATTTCCTGTTATCAACCTCTAGTTCCTTGATCCAAGTTGATTTTAATTTTCAGCATTTAAATTCCTGTCATCAACCTCTGATTCCTTGATCCAAGTTGATTTTAATTTCTCACATTTAAATTCCTGTCATCAACCTCTGGTTTCTTGATCTAAGTTGATTTTAGTTTCCCACTTTAACTTCCAAGCCAAATTTTGATTCTCGGCGTTTTAATTTTTACTACTCCAATTGCCCAAAATATGGGTCTGTATCTTTACATAATTCCTATATGGGAAAATTTTATTCCCTTCAATAGAAATTATGTAAAGAGGGACAGTTGTCGACACCATATTTTGGCCGATCACCGAGGTCAATGGACTTTGAAAATCGACTCCCAGCTGACATCCTTCGATCAGAAGTGACTCGATCATGAAATAAACCGATCCCACATCTAGTCGATTGTTTTCTGATCTCTTGTCAAAGGAGATTAAACCAATATCAGGTCTCCGTACCATCCAGTCTCATTTCCGATCTCTTCTTTACAAATATTGTGGGAAGTTGTTTAGCTAACACTAAGATTGGGTTCCTCACTTGTATGACTCAGACATTCCTTAAAATAAAGTTAAGGTTTCAATCTGACTTAATGGTGATTCCGATCTTAAGAATTCAAATCAAGCCTTTCCAATTTTAATGTTCTAAAATTCTACCCGGTGTTTGGTCTCGGCTTAGGCCGATCTCATGCTTATAATGTTTTTCTGACCTCTTATACTTAGATTAATAGTCGCTTTTAAGTTTAATGTTCTAATATGTTTAAATAATCAAGCACTCATACAATTTGGATACTTTCTGATCTCATCAAGAAATTGAACAAAAGGGATTTCATTTCATCTCAAAATAAAAGTTACAAGTCATTCGGCTGGAGGGTCTCCCCCAGCCTGTTCTCTAGGTACATCATCATTTCGTTCATTCTCTCTCTCTCTTTCAGGCTCCTCCTCGCTCCCCTCTTCGTTTCTAGGAGCAAGATCCATCATCCAGGAGAAGTCTTCCCCAGGATAACGTCTCTCGAGCTCGGCCAGAAGATCGCTGTGTGCATTCACGTAAGCACTAGCTTCCTTCGTCACAGCCTCTTCTTCTTTCACTTTGAGTTCTTCGGTAAGGCGACCGACGTCTGCAGTTCGGAGCGCCCGAGCTTCTCCAAGTTCACGATCTTGTTCAGTCAACTTATCCTCGTAGGATTTCATCCGACCCTCGATTTCAACAATATAGTCCTGGGCGGACGAACGTTGGGCTCAGGCGGAAGCGGCATCCTGGACCACCTTTAGAATTTCCTGCCTCAGGAGATGAGCTTTTTCCCTGATTATATGCTGATTCACCAAGCTCTCTACGCTCAGACTCATTGTCTGAGCTAAGGGATCGTCAATACTGTCCGAGTTCAGCCTGTTCCAATCATCCTGGAGGCAGATGGAAGCTCCCAGAACTTTGGCCAAGCCCGGATTCCCCCGAACTGATCGGTTCTTCTCCAGAGAATGGATGAGGACCTGGGCACCATGAGAAAGGGTCCTCACAGTAGGTTGGGAAGACCCCCCTTCTGCACTTGAAGGAACAGGTAGAGGCGCTGGATCTTCTTGTCGAGGAGGGGAAGAAGCTACCTCTACTTCTGGGATTGGTTGTCCCGAAGGTCGGGACGAGTCTCCCGATACTTTTCCTAAATCTCGCCTTGGTGTCTGTGATGCTGTGGCGATCTTCATTTCTCGTACCTTTCGGCAAACTTCTCTTTTTCGCTTGCGGCTCTCCTTTGCACCTTCGCTTGCTGCCATTTCTGCGCAGAAAAATAGTTAGTGAGATTACCTAAATCAGGAGACTAAAGATTTAAGTTACACTGATCCTGGGTCCGAGGTCAGAGAGCTGCAGTTCATAATCTTCATTGGTGATCATCTGCATCAGCCACCATCTCAGTTCGGCCATAACGGTGTATAAGCATGAATATTTGTGAGTGGCCGCCTGATCCTTTAATTCCATTATCATGGCACCCTCGTCCCTACTCAGGGCGACCTTCTTTGGAATTGATGGGACCAGATATTTCCAACTACGTGGGAGCCCTCAAAACCGTTTAGAATCTTGCTCCTCAACATAAAAAAGCGATTCTTCCAATTCTTCAGTGAAAAGGGGAGGTCGGTAAAAAGCCCGCAGTGCGGTTTGGCTTGGAAGAACCAGTACTCATCGTCCTTTCGACGAGTGAGCCTATGCAACTTGGCAAAAACCTTCGCTGTAGGCTCGAGCTTCTTGGCCCGGCATAAGCCTCTAAAAGCCACCAGAATTTGCCATGAGTTCGGATGCACTTGGGCTACACATACGTGGTGGAACTTCAGAACGTCCTTAAAGAAGTCATTAAGGGGGAACCGAAGCCCGGCTTTTAATTGCTCTTCATACACCATGATCGCATCATTTTCTTCAAAGAAGTGATTGGCTCGGTGATCGCCATGGCATCTGATAAGCTCGTAAGAGTTGGTCTGAAGGTTGTACTCTTGACTAATGAACTGCAGATTGGTTTCCTGGAGGACTGACGGCAACTCATCCACGGGAAGATTTTCTCTCCCTGAGGAAGATGACTATCTTGATTGGGCCGCTCGACCGTGGGCTAAAGCAGAAGTCGTAGGAGGCTCAGGTCACCCACTTGGCCTGACCACCTCAACTTCATTCGACGTCCACGAGATATGGACGGAAGGGGGGCTCACCGCTCTCTGACCATTGGCGCCACTCATTTTCACAGAAAACAAAAGAGGTTTAACTAAGAAAAGGATCAAAACCCTTATCGAAATATGATCGGTGCCGAAAACACTTGAAGAAACGAGAGAACATTAAAGTCACTAGAAGAGTGCTGAAAGTGACATAGGGGAGCAACTGATGGACCCTCCCCCTATTTATACCCATTTGAGCATTGAATGCTCACAGAGTCCCAAGCAAAGCATCGGTTAGCGGAATCCGCCCGCTTTCCTGACACATCGCGGGAAGGTTCCGAAAACACAATAAATAAAATAAAATGAGATTAGTTAGCTAGGGTTGTCGGATTGGGCAAATGTTCAGAGTCACAGATCGGTTAAGGACGATTTAGTTAGAGATCAGATCGGATATGCACATCAGAGATCAGAAAAATAACCAATGCAATAATTAAATAATGACCTTCAAATAAAATTTCATTTTATTTCCAAAAGGTCAGATTACATCATTTGGGCGATCCCAAGAGGTCAGATTACATCATTGAAAGAACCTTTAAAGATCAAATTTCATCATTTGGGCGATCTCAAATCGGGGAGCGATGAGGGACCCGATGTGAGAGAGATCGAAAAAGAGTCATGACAAAGAGATCAGAAGGAATAGAGATTGGAAAGCAATAAGAGGATAAGACTTCCAATAACTTTCTTCATAATCAGGGCCGAGGTAGATAAAGCATTGCAGGCGTGATCAAATCTTCACCATATGGCTCATTTGCAGAATCACCCACATTGCTGACAGACGCCAAGACAGTTATGGTAGTCCTATACATCTCAATCTCCACCGTTGATCTTACTTATAAGGACGAACCCGAAGCCCTTAGATAAAAAAGTAAACGACAGGATCGGTGCCTTTTATTCCCAGCCTTTAGATCCGTCTTGACAGGAAAGGCCCTGAGCCGTTGGATTAAAAAGAGAAAGGACAGATATTCTGAATAGGATCTTAGCCGTCCATTTTGATTCTTTTCAATTCTCAGGCATCGGATCATGTCCTTTTAAATCCAAACCTTCCATCTCCCCAGAAGAGATCCTGACCCTACATTAGGAGCACCCGTCCCCTATAAATACCTGCATGCAATACTGTAGAGAGATGGACAAAAAAAGGGTAGTGGTGATTATAGTGAAAAGGCTCTGAAATTTAATTCAGTCTTGCTACTTTGCCATTCGGAGCTTGCATAAAATCGAGAAACTTCAGAAACTAGTTTTCTTAAGGAGTTTTCGAACCCTGAAATCTTTCATTTTCAGTCTGTTCATTACTCTGCGCTACCATTTCCGTTCAGTCTCATCTTCATCACTCCAACATCAGCATATTATTCTCCCAGCTTGATCTCATTCCAACCCGGTTTCTGTCGCTTCGGCTCAACTGCATTTTGACATGGTTCTCGCTATTTCAAAGTAAGCATTAGTCCCTGTACCACTAGCTTTCAACTCTACAATATTTGTGACCCCCAGAATTAGTTCGATAGCCTTGACCTTACACAGGTAAGTGTCTAGACTGTCACTTTACCGAACGCTCACATTTTACTTTCTTTGCTTTTATTCTCGAAGTTTCCATTAGGTTTAGTTATACTAAAAATCCCCACGTAGATTATTTAGGCCGATAGTTATTTTCTTGAGTTTACTTTTTCTATTTATCAATTCACGTTATTTATTTGTTCTTAGTTTTTATTTCCTTCGAAAATAGGTGTTCTGGTTAACTTGTAGGTAACCCAATAAAATGTTGGTAGAAGTATCTTAACGTGAAAGTTTTTTTGAATAAATAAAAATAATCAAAGAATGAATAGGGAACCAGAGGAAAAAGTTATGAGGTCGGGCTACTAAACGAGTCTAGGAAATAGCATAATAGAGCGGGAATCGAGATAAGATTGGGCCCCAGACTAGTAACCGAGAGAGATCGGATATAGCTAGCCAAAGAGTTCGAACAAGGTAGTCATATATGAGATCGGTGAAAAGTTCAGTCTTATATCACGAACACTTTGAGAGGTCGGGGGAGAGTTCTTACCCAATCCTCATTCAAATAAAGACACGGAGATCGGAGGAGAGTTCTTATCTGAGATTCTTCATTAAAATTTTAAACCGAACACTTTAAGAGGTTGGGGGAGAGTTCTTACCCGATCATCATTCAAATTAAGACACAAAGATCGGAGGAGAGTCTTATCTGAGATCCTTATTAAAATTTTAAACCGAACACTTTAAGAGGTTGGGGGAGAGTTCTTACTCTATCCTCATTCAAATTAAAATGCAGAGATCCGAGGAGAGTTCTTATCCGAGATCCCCCATTTAAAATTTTGAACCAAACACTTTAAGAGATCGGGGGAGAGTTCTTACCCGATCCTCATTCAAATTAAAACACGGAGATCGGAGGAGAGTTCTTATCCGAGATCCTCCATTTAAAATTTTGAACCAAACACTTTAAGAGGTCGGGGGCGAGTTCTTACCCGATCATCATTCAAATTAAAACATGGAGATCAGAAGAGAGTTCTTATCCGAGATCCTCCATTTGAAATTTTGAACCAAACACTTTAAAAGATCGGGGGAGAGTTCTTAACCGATCCTCATTCAAATTAAAACACGGAGATCGGAGGAGAGTTCTTATCCGAGATCCTCCATTTAAAATTTTGAACCAAACACTTTAAGAGGTCGGGGGAGAGTTCTTACCTGATCCTCATTCAAATAAAAAACACGGAGATCGGAGGAGAGTTCTTATCCGAGATCCTTCATTAAATTTTAAACCGAACACCCTAAGAGATCGGGGGAGAGTTCTTACCTGATTCTCGTTTAAATCAAACAGGGAGATAGGAGGAGAGTTCTTATCCGAAATCTCCCGCTTACAACCCTTGATAAAACATATCTAGAGATCGGGAGAAGCTCCCCACCCGAGCTCTCTAAACAAAAATCCAAACTAAATGACACGACCCCAATACACAAGATAACTTCACTCAAACACCTATTCACTAAAGGGCCATCTCATGAACTCGTGTTCTTGGGCAACCAAATATAAGTGAAATATCAAACATTCCTTTATTTTACACAAAGGATTAACATCATCACTATCCCAAACCGCTAATTACCCTTTTAATTTATGAAAGAACATAACATTAAATCTGTTTACCCTCATTGAGGGATGAGGCGGGGTGCCTAACACCTTCCACGCCCGTATACGGACCCCGAACCTAGAATCTCTGCTTTCGAAGTGGTTTCTTTCTAATTTATTTTCACAAATGGTTTTCTTTAATTTTCCTCAAAATTAAAGTGGTGACTCCTCACTTTTTCCACTTCGGTGAAGAGCTTTCGTCTAGGCGACCGCAAAATACCTTGCGACATTTATATATAATGATCTGATCTCCTCCTTCGAAGTGATGATCAACCCTTAGGTATCATCACAAGCTTCAGCCTCATAAAGTTCTTTGAGGATAAAGTAGCTCGTCACCAGCACTGAAAATTTGATCGGGCCTATTTCCTAGGCGATCTCATCTATAACCAGGGAGCTCGGCTGCAGCTTTTCTTGAATGCCTAACCCCACCCCTTATAGCAACATTTCTTACTTCTTTATAGCTATCTGTCTTTTCAACAGAATCTGTAGACTTAGGTGCCACTTCATTGCTGTTGCCAGCACTGGCGCTAACCTCCTCTACTGTAGTTTTTGACAATGAGCCTACTACTACTTTTATCCTCTCCAACTTATCGTAGCTTCGAGAGTATCTCATAAACATAGTTGCTTAGGTCTCCTAGTTGTCCCTCTCATTCATTTTGGTTGAAAATAAGGAATACAGAAAGAAAATAGAATGGAAAGTAGTTTTTACCCTTGATTATGCTTGACAGAGCCTTACTGGAAGCATAACAGAGAAGAATAGAATTTTTTAGAGTATAATACCAAGTGAAAATACAAAGCAAACCAAAATGAAGTTTTTTTCTCACAAGGTCACATTTATAGGTGTTGCAATTAATGCATGAAATTTGAAATCTGTTGCCAAAGTATCTCTAACACTAAAACGAAGCAATTTGGCATTTTGTGTTAATAGAAATAGCTGCTCACACCATCAATATCATCATAATAGCTCAACACGTGTCGCATCACTCTCGAGGCATAATTGTCCACCATACTAAACCTAAAGATTCTAATTAGAGGGGACTAATGATATAGTCCATCCCTAATTCTGATTTAATTCGACTTAATCCTTATTAAGCTGGCATGCTTGCTTAACCCAACCTAACAAAGATAGGTTACTCTAATTAGGAAGACCATGTGCAAATGACCAAATGGTTAACCAAAGGACATTGTTTCCGAGCATAAGGAGATTAGTCAAGACCCCAACTCATTATGGCATGTAATGATAACTGCGATCACCGTCGAAAATTGCACTGATAGGATATGGTTCCGTAGCATACGAAAGCTAATAACATGGCATTAACCAACAAAATTCCATGTTTAGCGCCGTATTATTTCTCAACATATCATAAAATAAGCATCCGGTGCCTACACAGGTATATTTTACATTGAACTCTATGCTTTCATTGTTACATTGCTTTCCAAAAGCATTGCAAAAGCACTATCTAACTTAGGCATTAAAGTGACTGCCATTAGGTCGCCAACCTCACCCTATTTTTGATTTCCAGTAACTCAAGATCCAATCACGTTCATTTGGTGACTGAGAATACTAGGCAACATCAAATGGTTTTAAAAATACTAAAATTTATTTAAATAGTGCTAGATCTAAATGGCACTGCAATTACAGAAATCCCCATTGACATTATATCCTTTCATCATTAAGAACTTTATATCTAAACAATTGCAAGAGACTCCAAGGTTTGCTAGAGCTTCCATGCCAACTACAACATTTTAGTGCAATAAATTGTACATTGCTAGAAAGTGCAGTATCAACTTCATACGTTGCACCTACGGAAGAACACAAAGAAGAGTGGAAAATTATTATAGGATCAATTATTCTAATTGCATAACTTTGGATTAGAATTTACATGACAACAATATGGCAGATGTGCAGCTCATAATTGAAGAAAGAGTCATGGCTTACAGTACAGCAAGCCTCTCTTTATTCCCTCTCTCTCTTTCTTGCCTTCCTAGTAAGGCCTATATATTAAGATCTTATTTTCTTTTGTTTTGCATCCCCTTTTTCATATTGAAGAGTTAAAAAGAAGATTTCTCTAATTCTTCTTTTGGTTTACCTAGAAGTGAAATTCTAGAATGGTTCAGCTATCAAAACTTAGGATCTTCAATAGATACTTTGCTGCCTCCATCTTGCTTTAATTCTGTGTTCTTAGTTTTTTCTTTTAGTGTTATTTTTGAATTCAAAGATACTATTTCACTAGATTATTGTTACACCTTTACATGTGAATGCCACTTCAAAAAATCTAAAGGTAACAAAGAGGTTGATATCAGTGGTATTTTATGGCCTTCAGAGGCTGTCCTGGAATCAGACCATTTGTTCTTTTAGCACAATTGTAATTCAAGTTGTGAGCTAAATAATTGGCTTAAACAAAATAGTTGCAATGTCAACAAAGCCAAATTTTGAGTTCAAAGTGAAATTGAAACTTCTCAAAAGAGTTTGTTCAATTAAAGCTAAATATGTGTGGAGTCCAACTGTTGTATACCAAAGATGAGTCACAAGAATGCAATCCTTGCATCATCCAAGCTGAGCTATTTTCAATCTAGATTTCCTAGAGCGAGTGATAGAAACAGACATCAACAACAAGAGAAGTAGGGAAAACTACTCCCAAATTGACCAAACCAATATTAATTATTACAAATGGTGATCCTGTTCCCAAGGCTCCACAAAATAATTCTTCTTAGCTTCTTTAATTATATGAAAGTTCACATCACCTTGCTTGATTCTGCCATACTTAAAATGACTTCTTGCAACTGAAACAACATATTTTTTTATTGCTGGAAACATAAGAAACTTTAGCTTGCTTAACTAAACTCTTCTTGAACCAAATAACTTGATTTGTTCTTGAGGCAATAACCATTCTCCTACCATTCTCATTTTGAAATTTTATAGCTAGTTTAATCTTTTTGCACTCCTCCTTGATTTTATTGTAGCAAACATCTAATTTTGAGTCTTTAACATAAAAAAAAGCATCAAAAACAACTACTTTGCACCACCCTTCTTTTGTTTCAACACCTACAGAATCACTTTTTTGTACTAAAATTTTCTTTTCACTTTCACCTTTATCACAGTCAAGTATTTCATTAGGTACAACACTAAATACATCATATTTCAAATTTAAAACAAAGCTATTATTCTCCAATCTTGCTTCAATAGCCTTATAGTCATGTGAGTCATAAATGGAATGAAAATCCATTTTAAATACCATAGAGTATCCCTTCTTTATCATTTGTGCAATACTAGGAAGATTTTGATCAAGCTTTGGAGTAAGCAAAACATCAGAAATGAGCTTCATACATTTCTTCGTTTGGAGTGAAATTGAACCTTTTCCTTTAGCTTGTACAATTTCTCCATTTCCTATTCTCACTTTAGTATTGACAAATCTATCCAAAAAGTTGAAAAAACTTGCATCATTGGCCATGTTATTTGTATAGCCACTGTCAACAATATAAATATATTTCTTTGTTGACTCACACACTTGAAATGCAACAAATAAAGATTCTTCAGCTTCTTGTTGATCTTCACTGAAATTGGCTTGTTGAGCAAGTTGCTTTTGATATTGATTTTGCTTTGCTTTGAAAAACCTTTCAATTTGACCTTGCTTCTTGCAAAAATTGCATTGAGCCCTTTTCCAGTATCTATCTTTACTATGTTTTGTCTTCCCATAAGTACCACAAGGTGGAAAATTTCTTTTCCCACTATCATCTCTGTTTTTTAGCTTCATTCTCCTTTGTGCTTGATGAAGTTTTTCCTTTGTTCTTGGCTCAGAAAGCTTAGAAGGCTCCTTCAATAACTTCTTCATTTCTTATTGAAGTTCTTTGCTCTTGAGCCTGAAGTTCGCTAATTAACTCTGCAATTGTGAGTCTCTCCACATCCCATGACTTTTCAATTGCAGAAATTTTTGTTTCAAACTTGCCTGGCAAAGAAATCATAATTGTAACACCCTAGGCAAATCCCACATCGACAAAACACGGGAGAGATGCTGGGTTTATAAGTTGGTGGTTCGTAACCCCTATTGACGCGTTTTAAAACCGTGAGGGCTTCGGCCCAGAGCGGACAATATCACTAGTGGGCCGAGCCATTACATTTGTGGTATCAGAGCCGCTCCGCGTGCAACCTTGAACGATGGTGGGGCAAACCTCAGCGAGGACGCTGAGTCCCATAAAGGGGGGTGGATTGTAACACCCTAGGCAAATCCCACATCGACAAAACACGGGAGAGATGCTGGGTTTATAAGTTGGTGGTTCGTAACCCCTATTGACGCGTTTTAAAACCGTGAGGGCTTCAGCCCAGAGCGGACAATATCACTAGTGGGCCAGGCCATTACATTTGTGGTATCGAGCGCTCGCGTGCAGGCAACCTTGAACGATGGTGGGGCAAACCTCAGCGAGGACGCTGAGTCCCATAAGGGGGGTGGATTGTAACACCCTAGGCAAATCCCACATCGACAAAACACAGGAGAGATGCTGGGTTTATAAGTTGGTGGTTCGTAACCCCTAGTGACGCGTTTTAAAACCGTGAGGGCTTCGGCCCAGAGCGGACAATATCACTAGTGGGCCGGGCCATTACAATAATATTCTCTACATTTTCCATCTGGAAAATCTTCTTAAAAAAGCCTCATTTGTTTCACAGTCTCCATCAATTTGGTAGATTATTTTTTGATTGATTCACCATCCTTCATTTTGAGCATCTCAAATTCCCTTTTAAGAGTGTGCAATTTGACTGATTTCACCTTTTCACTCACTTGGAACTCTTCTTTGAGCTTGTCCCTAGCTTCCTTGGCTGTTTAAGCACCAACTATTCTTGGAAAGATTAAATTTGAGACAGCTTGATGAATGAAAGTTAAAGCCTTGTATTTCTTGGCACATTCATCACTACCATATTTGATTTATGCCAAGGTTAGATTTGGTGGTAAAGGCACCGGATCTCTTCTAGTATCTACCACATCCCACAAGTCATGAGCTCTAAAAAATGCTTTTATTTTTATGGCCCAAAAATCATATTTTTCACATGTAAAAATAAGTGGAAGAGGAAATAAACCATTGCTAGAGGATATTTTGTGGATAACCTCTCAAATTTTTGGTGAAACAACTCTCAAATCCCTTTTAAAACTCACAAAGATAGACGTAGGCCCCCTTAAGATGGAAGCTTTAATACCATTTGTTGGATTTTCTCACAGCAAACTTACAAAGAGAATAGAGGTTCTCTACCTCACACAACACAAGATTGAAAATGCATAATTCACATATTGATTTCATTAGATTAGGCTGCGTATATAGCAACAAAAATATTATAAAAAGCATGATCCATATCTACTACAGCAAGTTTCAACTTCTTTCTAATCAATCTTTTTAAATCAAGGAGAGACATACAATTGCACCTAACAAATTTGACAGTAGAACTTTAAAGATTACAAAAAAACAAAAAGTGATCTTACGTCTTCTTGAAAAATCTCAAAATTTTAACACATTGCAATGCTTTTATTAACCTTAATATCAATTACTGCCCGAATCTCATCATGTTTCCGCAGATTATAGGAAGTTTAGAAGTATTGCCCTCATCAAATGGTTGTTATGATTCACTTGTCGAGTTCAATTTTGGCAGATGTGAAAGGCTCAAGAGTCTCCCAAATAGCATTTGTGAATTGAAATGGCTTGAGGCTCTGTATTGCCACCTATACGCTGCATTGACGTCTTCCAAATTTGGGCATTAACTTTCTGATCTGTCGAGTCTCATTTGTTTTGGGCATCAACTTTCTGATCTGGTGAGTATCACAAGCCCATCTCGCGACTCCAATGGCATCTTCCATACTCACGCTACGCTAACCCCAACCTTCTCCATCTTGCTAGTTTGTTTCTAGAGTCGTTTGCGATGCCAGCCCTTTTCTATCTCTTGTGATTTTGTTATTTGGAGATGTATTGGTAATTTATTTTGATCTGAAGTGTTGGGTTTGCTTTGAAATCTAAAGATTTATGTTTGATTTGTTTCAATTCTTGTGATCTGTAATATTGGGTTTGTTTTGTTTTAGTTATTAAGATTTGAAGAACCAACGAATTGAAATGAATTGAACCAAATTATTTTGGTTTGATTTGACTCAATTAGTTCTAATTTATTTTGGTTTGATTTGACTTAATTAGTTCTTTACTTTGGTTGGATTTTATTTTCAATAGAAGATAATTCGATGCTAAAAACGTCTTTTTAAATTTTCATTTCTTGAAAAAGTCATTTGCATGTACGTACCAGCATTTATCTAAAGCCAACATTTCAATTTTCTCTTCTAGCCTCTAAAGGACACCACTCATCTTTTTAAGCTTATAATAACTCATCTTTCTTTTATAAACAACAGAGCAATCGCTGCCAACGTGTTTTCAGCAATCCACAACGACTTTTTCTTTATGAGCTCGATTATTTTCCATTGAAGCAAAGTTGTCTATCTGAAAAATCAATTTCTAATAATTCTTAATATGATGTTTGGAAGAAGACTAGAAGAAAGCAAACGTTCTATAGAATTGAATGAAAATCCGAGTGATAAGAGTGAAGGTACAGAGTTGGTGGAGCTACAAAAATTTCATTGGAGAGGCAAATCAAGGGTATGCATTTGGTTAATCGAAATAAATCAAACTGAATTTTTGACTAATTAGTTTTTGAACCAACTCTAAAATATTAATCGAATTGAATTAAAATTGAGAGAAAATTTAACTTAATCGAAATAAAAAATATTCAATATTTATAATTATTTTTATTTATACAAAATAATAAATAATATTTATCATTAATAAAAGAATATTTATAAATTAAATATTATTATTAAAATTATAGAAAATCATTTAACATCAAAGTATTATGCCAAATTCTTGCATATAAAATTCATAATAAACCCTAAATAGTTAGACTATATGATATAATAATATAATATTTAAATAAAGATAGGAAAATTTACTATTTAGTGAATTTTACCACTAATCACCATCTGGTCCACGTATTTTGAAAATTGAATGACTTAGTCGTGACTTTGCTTCTGTTAAGGTCCTTTCGTCCATTCTATACTCTTACTAATTTCAGTGGTGGTCCAATGAGAGAGAAAATTTCTAGACGATGAAATTATCCTTTACTTTCTCTCTCTCTCTCTAATTTTCTCTCTTTTCCCAATTTTTTTCTTTCCCTATCTCAATCTCTTCTCTTTCACATTTCTGCCCAAACAATGCCAAACCAGGCATTCATCCCATTATTCACATACAAACTCAGTTATACAAGCACAATTACCCAATTTCATGAATTATAAAATCACAATTTTACTATTTACTGATTAAAAATGGAGAGGATGGAGAATCATGATAAAAAGAAAATCATCAATTATACAAACACAATTTCATGATTTATTAATTAAAAATAGAAAGGAGAATCATCAAGTATACAACCACAATTTGCTGTTGAATTCCACCAATTACTCAATAAACTTAGCAATTACAGGAGAAAAATCCAGCACAATTGGCCATCCTCCGGCAATTACAGTAGAAATTACTTAGTACAACCTACCACATCCAGCAATTACCCAACACAACCTACCAAATCCATCAATTACCCACCAATAAATTCCTAGTATAACCAATACAAACATTGAATCATCACCTTTAATAGTAGCTTCATCAAATTCGGGAGCACTGCCATGCTCACTTTGGCCATCCTCTTGCCTCTGTGTAAGTCAGGTAACGTACTATGGATGCCCAATCCTCAAAGAAACTGGACTGACTGAATCACAGATGGAGAATGCCGACGATTTCATGGACAATGAGGGAGAAATAGGTGTGCGCTTCCTTTGCCTTTTGTAATGGCTTCAAAGTCATGGTTCACCTGGCTCCCACCTATGGTCCCTAATGTTATGGACTGAACTAGATTATGGAGGATGGGAACAAAATGGGACTTGTGGGTTCAAAGTTGCCAAGAGTCTTGTAATGGTGGTGGTACACAAAGATGAGAAATGATGGTGGCCGCAGGGGAAGAGAAAGGAATTGATTTTATATATATATATATATATATATATATATATATATATATATATATATATATATATATTGTGTGGAAGAAAGGAATTGAGTTTAGATCGTGAGCAGAAAGGGTTGTGATTGAAGAAGAAAAAAGGGCAGAATTGAAGGATTTAAACGGTGGGGCTTGGGAGGTTGAGGTTGGTTTAACGTTGAATACAATCGATAGTCATGGTGATAGTATCATAATGATAGGTGATAACCGATAAATAGTGATGATAGCTGTTTTATGTCAAGTGCTTGGTAAAATTATATTTAGCTGTTACTGTTGATATGTGAAATGATTAATAAGGGTATATATCATATGATTTATTTAATTTTTAAATAAATATAAAATTATAAATTTATTGCATTATATTATTTATTTTATTATTAAATTAAATATATAATTATTAAATTAGTATATTTTATTATTTAAATAAATATATAATTATTAATCTATTATATTATATCATTTATTTTATTGTTAAAATAAGAAAATAATTATTTTTTAAGATAATTAAATAATTTTAAAAATATAGATAAAATAATAAAATAATTATTATTGTTAATAGAAAAATTTATAATTAATTTTAAGTTTTTAGATATAAATAAATATTTTATATTTTATGTTATTAATAAAAAATATTTTAACAAAGTTAAAATATGTTAATTAAAATGTTAAAATTATAAATAAAAAATAAAAATATTAATAATATTAATTTTCAAGTTAAATAAAAAAGGATAATATGATCAAAATAAAAAATAAAACCAAATCAGCTATCAGCTGATGAGAAACGGTTCTAAAAATAGAGCTGATACAAACTGCAGCTGATGGGTGTCATATCAGTTGCCCATCAGCTATCAGCTCTACTTTTTAGAGCTTACAAAACACTATAATTTACCTATTTGAGTGTCTATCAGCTATCAGCTGCACCCAACAGGTAAACCAAACACCCCCTGAGTATTTTTGTCTTTTCACTTAATATTAACGGCAAATTAATGGAGGGACTCTTAATTTTTATAGAAGCAAAAACTTAGGAGTAAATTTCCAAAATTTTTATGGAATTTAAGGAGTAAATCGTTCAATTTTTATAATTTAGGAACCAAATAGTGATTAGTGATAAATTTAGGAATTAAATAATAAATTTCACAATAAAATTAAAATAAAAGAGATGAAAAATTAGAAATAAATAAAATAACAAAGTAAACATATTAGACAATTATAAATGCACAATTTTTTTATAGACAAATAATTTTATCAAAAGAAAAAAGAGAAAAGCAATAAAGGTTTTCATTGCTATAGCAAGTCTATAACAGCGGTGGCCTAAGAATAAAAAGGACAAATGGAGCAACCGCAAACTATAAGAGTATTGACTACGACAATAGATAAAAAGAATAACAAACCCAAGCAAACAACGAGTAGCCCACTTCCGTAGACTTGAAGCAAGGCCCCAATGCACAAACTCCAAAACCAATCCCCATGAGAAAAGAGCCAAGCAGCAACATGAGGAGCCCATTTAAAGATCCAATTACAATATCAAAACCCAGACAAACAATAAAAGATCTAACATTAAAGCAAAAACTGAAATTTGATCTGAGTAATTTCATATTCCAGAAAACCCAAAGATATTATACAGAAATGCCACAAAAACGAAATAGAGCTACCCAAATCCCGTTGCACAAAAAATGTACATTTAAATTAATCAATCCAAAATTTACATGAGAGTTTAGATTACTAGTTTTTCTGCTTGTATAATGTAAATAAAATAATTTTTAAATTTGAATAACATAAAGGATAGAAAGCTAAATAAGGCATTTAGGAATCATAGTCATTGCATTTTGTATTGATACCAAACAGAAGGAGAGCAAAAATATAAATTGAAAAAATCAAATGTGATTTGATATTATATGATAGGAAATTATTAGATAGATTTATATTTAATTTTTAAATAGCAATGATGTAGTCACATCATAGAGGCATTTATGAATTATATTCATTACATTTTGTTTATATTCAGTTACTTATTGTTTTATTTTCATGTGTTTTTAGTGATCTTTTGCAATTTGTTTTAATTGAGTCTATCCCTTGGGTTTTGGATCTTATCAGGTATGCTTCGATGGTTCGAGACGACATGGATGGAATTGGAAAATAGTTAGAGCATTAAAATACAAATTTGAGGCCATTTAAAATTATATGGGGCATACAATCAATAACACAGCCCGTTTTCCTGGAGGCATAAAATTATACGGCCCACATAATAATTACATGGCCAGTGTAACCTTCTGTGTTGAAGAATCTTCAAGAATTAAAAAGGTAGAGACTTACATATGGTAGGGCAGTGTAATTAAACGAATTAAGCAGCCTTTGTAACTCCTCAGAGGTAAAAATCTAGATCCGACTTTTTTTGTTTCCCTTCCTTTCTTGAAAGTTTTTTACGGCTTTTAAGGTTTCAAAATAAGGGTTTTTCATCAGATATAAATATATGAAGTTAGAGTTTTACTAGGGAATGACCTAACTTTCTTCCAAGAGATTCACATGGGAGATCAAGCTTGAGAAGATGCACTTTTTCTGCACAATGAGAGATTCAAACCAAAGTTTCACAAGATCAAGGCTGCAAATCTCTTATGGGTTTTTTCTATATCTATTTTTCTCATGTCTTGTTTCTCTTATTTGATGAACTTGGTTGTTAATTTCAACCATGAGTAATTAGTTTTCTTCATTCTAGGATTAGGGCTTTAGCTCTTCAACTTCAACAATGGTTTTAATTTAATTTTACTTAATCAATGTATTGATATTTGCTTTTGATTCAATTCTAGTGAGCATAATGCTTCCATTATGTTTAGATCCCATAATTGCATGATTTTATATATTGAATGAATGATTGAAAGATGAACTTTGATATTGGATCTCTAGTAATTGAACTTAGCATTTGTGATCTAGAGATAGGCTTAAATCCTTCTAGAGTAAACTGAATATCAAAGAACATAATGGGTTTCAATTAATTTGATACCATGAAAATATGCATGATTTTAATTCTAATACGTCTTTTGCGCCTTGAGAGAATACATTAGATATTTAGGATAATTCACCTTCAAAGCACTATCATCCATGATTGAGTTAAGTCTTGGGTTACAGTGAGTTGACATAGTGAAACTCTATTCCAAGAATATTTTACCTGTTAGTTGTTAGTTTTCTTTTTCTTTAATTCTTATTATTTGATAAATTAGGTTTTAAAAATCGCTTTTAAATTTAACCTTGACTAAAATCCAATCGTATAAATAATTAAAATCATTATAATTTGGTATTCAACACGATCCTCGCGAGAACAATACTTTACTTATCATTTTATAACTTGTTAACGATCCATGCACTTGTAGGATTTTACACAGCAAACAACTACCAATCAAATCTTAAATTGCAAAAACAAAAGTTTGAATAATTAATTTTTGGCCTATTTGACAAAAACGACTAAATGTTTTTGGTAATTGGCAATTGTATACAAACATTCTAATTTGGACCACAAATACCAACCTTTGAGGTTGAGAGAAATTATAGCTAAAATCTCAAAATCAATTTGGGAGATTTTGAATTTTTTCCACTTGGAGTAGCAATTGATAACAAAAAGAAGCCAAAAAGCAATTTATAGTTAATACATTTTGTTGTGGTTAACAAAATGAACTTTAAGATTGTGAGATTTGGATACAATTGCTCCCAACTTTAAAGGTTGGTATATGTATTCCAAAATTAAACATTTGGATGTAATTGCCAATTAATGAAAATGTTTGGCCTTTTATATCCAATTAGTCTTAATTTTTAATCATTTTTTGTAGTCATTTAATATAAATAAGTAATTTTAATACTTCAATTTAAATCATAATAAATAATTATAAATTATTAGGCAGCAATAGAAAATTTCAGGGGCAATTGATTAAAATTTAAAATTTATTAGACCTATTTAAAACATTTTATAAATTTTTCAGAGGCCAATAAAAAATTTTGCCAATAAAAAATTTAAGAGATTAATTAGTAATAAATTAAATTTTAATATACTTAAAAAATATTTATAACATTGTTTGGGGACCAAGGGCTTCTTAGAGCCCACCTAGGCTTCGCCTCAACGGCCAACAGAGAAACCATATCTCAAAATTAAATAAGAATGACAACATAGATAACAATATCCATCAACAAAGCCAATATTGAATCAATCTAATTGATGCATCAAAAGGGAAGGATTCAGGAGGAAAAAAAATGAAGGTAATGCAAGCATTGCAACAATCAATTGAACAGATCATATACAATAATTCACTCACATTTTCTCATTTTATGAATAGTTTTCGTTACAAAGAATCAATATATATATATTACAATTTTATGATTTAGAAAAATAATTTTGTTTAATATTATTTTTAAGTTGCCACACGCTAATATTAATAGCTTTCAAACCTAATTGCGTCTGTCAGAGAATCTCTGCACCCCAACCGGATGTTACTATGAGAACGCCGTCCATTTGCGCGCTAGTATGACTACTGTCTCAAAGCCAAAATTTTCCACTCAGCACAACTTCACCTCTTTTGATATTTTAATCTCTGACTTACCCCTTTCTTGTTCATTTTTCCCCCTTTACTTGCATGGTAAAAAGCCCTATATCCTTCTACTCCTAAATGAATTTAATGCTAATTCATGTGTATTTTATTCAGCAATCTATACGCATACGAAATACGCTATAAATAAAGGCATTGTGGTTGATATTTTACACACTTGAAAAGAAATGAAATATGGATATTATTCTTCTTTCTCAATATTTTTTTCTTCACTAAATTATTTTCTTTAGCCTTATTTTATAATATATATGAAGTAACTTTATAACAAATAAAAAAGAAAAATTACTATTTAATCCCTATATTTTAATAAAATTAACTACTTGATCTCTGTATTTTAAAAAATACACAAATTAGTCTTGTAAAAACTTTCTTTAAACTATTTAGTCATTTCATCAAATTTTTTATCGGTCAATATTAGTCAACCAATTCAATCATTTATTTTAATGAAACTAATTAATCCCTGTAATTTGACTATGTTAACTATTTAGTTTCATAATTATTTTTTATACTTAAACTACCCTAATTCTCTCCCCTCTATTTTTTTTCTTATCATTTCTTATTTTTCTCTCCACATTTCTTTTTCTCTCCACATTTCTTTCCCTCTATACCCATGTCTTTCTCCCCCTTATTCTCTTTTTGTTTTTATCCGTCAATAAAAATAGTGTACATTATCTATACAAAAAAGTTAATTAGTTTCTTTAAATTACTAAATAATTAAGGAAAATTATTTCTAAAAAGAATTCTAAATAATTAAGGAAAATTATCTCTAAGAAGAGAAAACATAAAAATGATGTCCAAAAAAATTAAAAAATATATATAAATTAAGATTTAGTCTCCACATAACAAAATTTATATTTTTGTCTGAGAACATAATTTTCAAAATATATGAATCAACTAATTAGTTTCACTAAAATATAATTACTAAATAATAGTATTTTTTAAAATACAGGGATGCCTTAATGAACTGACCTGCTGTGCCTAGTTAAAATTTTTTTTTTAAAAAAAGAATAGAAAATTAACTCTTCTACATATATGAGATAAAACAATATCATATGAGCTTCCTTTGAAATAAATCATTTATAAGAAAAGAATTCAATTAAATTCTCATGAAATCAGATTTAAATTTTAATTTTTTTAAATTAAAAAGAATTAGTATTAAAATTAATAAAAAAATTAATTAAATTGAAATTTTATAAAATTCTACATTTCAAATAAAGGATAAAAATTCACAGCCCACGTAGATTCGTTTTACAATTCCCCTTTCGACCACTTAAATTATGAATTAGAGCAGGCAAAAGGTTTGGTCTACTTCGATTTATTTATTTTAATTAACACTAAAAAATAAAAATTTTCAACTTCTAAATTATTTTTATCCAACTTTTTTACTTAATCAAATTGCTTCAACCTTTTCAAATCGGTGAAATAGTTAATAACTTGTTTCAATGATCAATTAATCTGATTTTAAAACCATTTCAACACGTAACTCCTCATAACCAGTAAGCCTTTGGTTAATTATGTGCAACATCCCTCATTTGTATAAAAGTACATTGTGGGTTCTTTAGATAGATATATTTATTAGAATAAGTATAAATTTAGATTTGTATGTTAATTGAAAATGTATAAAATTAGGCTTTTATACCTCTGCGTTGCATGAATATAATCATTGTCGTTATGTTAAAATAAAGCAGCATCTCAAAATTGATAATTTGTTTATCTAACTTAATATTAATGGAATCCCAATTAGCTCATGCTATTCAAAATTTAGGAATTCAATCGTCTGTTGTCAAATTCAATTATTGTAGCAAGCTATAATTATCTCTATTCATCTTCTTAGTTTTTCTATGAGGCAAGAAAAAAGAAATAAGGACTTGAAAATCAATGACAATGTAAATACATATTTTTCTTAGCAGCTCAATCAATAATCTTTTAGCAGCTAAACAATGATGCAAAGGGCGAAATTCTTTAACACAGTGTTATTTATGAGAAAGTTTATTGAGTCTAAAGCGCATATTAATAAGTAAAAACCTTTTCTTTTTTGTGGGTGCATAAGAAATTTTTATACACATAACACGATGCTTTTGTAAATGACCATTCACCTGAAAAATATATATGCGTCATTTTAAAAAGTTTTAAAATTTTAAAAAATAAAATAAAATAAGAAGTTTCAATAGAGATTAACACAGTTGATATGATAAAAATGACTTAAATTTAATGTTGAAAACTGCAAAACCAATATCATAACTTGACTACACTCCAATCAGCCAAGTGCCAGAAGAATATATATTTGTGATATCAAAGCTCACAAATCTCTCCATTAAACACTATTCAAAGGTATGCACAAAGAAAAAAGTTTCATCAATTAACCTTTTGGAAGCATTTTATCAAATATGTGATGCCAGTACGTGAGAGTTGATAGCTTATGCTGTTCTCTTCTATGCAAGTGGTTTCATTAAAGTCAATAAACCATTCTATTTATAAACTGTGTCCGTCATATATAGTCAATGTTGTAATATTATTAGGAGAAAATGGGTAAAATAGACAAATCTAATGGAGTTTTATGTATATACAGATTATATAGGTATAGATTTCAATACAATATGAATTCTAATGCCTTTGAAATTTGCCAAGTTTCTTACCCATTATTACTTTGCTTCTTTTATCATGTTTTTGCTAGGGTTGAATAAAATTAATTGCCAGCCTCATTAATTGAATTATTTTTTTATTCAGAGAAAGAAAAAAACTGAACTGAATCTTTTAGGTTTAATATACATACAATTATTAATATTTATAATATAATTTCTGATTACACTAATTTTTATGAAATTAAATTAAAATTCGGTGAGTTTTATAAAAAAAATTAAAATTTAATAATTTTTATAAAAATAATTATAAAATTAAGTAATTGTGTGCAATAATTGCCCTGTTTCATGAGAGGAAGAAGGAAGAGTTTGACAATGTAAAATTAGGAATTTCGGAGGTAAGTTGGGCTTTAAGAAATTGGGATGCTTAAATATTGAACAGACTCCAAGGGATATGAACTCAAATTGCTAATGGTTCTCTGAGCCCAATTATTTTATTATTATTTTTTAACTCTGAAAAAATCTAGCAAGATTTAAAATAAATAATATATTAAGTTCAAGAGTTATTATTCAGTGTTTATTGATTAAAATTTATCTTAAAATTTCGAGAAATATATTTATCTTAAAATTTCATTGATTAAAATAAGGATTAAGGCTCAATTCTACTTCTGTGTTTATTGGAAAATTTTAATTTAATTCATTTTTAATTTTTTTTGTCTAATTTAGTCTAAAAAATTCAATTTACTCATTTTAGTCTAAAAATCAAGAAAATTAAAAAATTAAACTTCTTAATTTTTGGACTTAAATCAAGAAATCGAGAAATTAATCCCAAAATCAAGAAATTAGACTTTTTAATTTTTTATTTAATTCAAAAAATAAAAAAATTTAGCTCATAAATTTTAAGTTTTAGGCTAAATTGATCTTAAATTAAAATTTTTGGACTAAATTAAACAAAAAGTTAAACATGGGCTAAATTAAACTTTCCCGATAAGTACCCAAGGCTAAATTGAACATTTTGCCATTAAAATACTTTCATGAAATTTGTCTTTTTTTAAATGCTTCTTGATTAGCATCTTAATTTTTTAAGTATATTAGTAGGTTACTCAAATTTAATTTTTGTAACAGTATTTAATATAATTCCGCAATCTGATTTGTTATTTAATGATTAAAAAAAGTAATTTTATTGAAGAATAAAATAAAGTAGACATGATTTACTCAAATAAAAAAGTAAATTTATATAATGAAAAATAAATTTTAATATATTAAGGCTCTCTTTATTTTAAAAAAATATTTTCTACATCTTTTAGAGTTTGAGGTACTCAAAAAAATTGATCAACGAAAAATATTTTTTTAATTAAATAAAAATATTAAATCATTTTTAAGAAAAATAACTTTTATTTTTCAAAAGATAAAATTATTTTCTATTTTATAAATTTTAATGAAAATATTAAAGTAAAAAAAATCATATTAATATACTAATAATATAAATTATTAATAGTATTAATTATTTAAATTAGAAGTTCGTGAAATTAGATTTATTTTATAATTATTTTAAGTTAATAGTTGAAATCGCAACATTCATTTTATGGTTAAGTGGAAAGGCACACAGAAAAGTGACAATTCAAACAAGGTTTGAATCCTCGTCCCAACATTAGGAACAGTTTCTTTTAATGAGAAATCGGACCAATCGGATTAAATTCTACTGAATTTATCGATTTATTAGTTAATAAAGCGGTTCATTCCATTTTAGAAATGGATTTATATAAAAATAGATTTGTGAATGAATCAAACTATAATTGCTGATTAAATTAATCCGACTGATTCATCCGATTCGAATTTGAAAACCTTGCTCCTACAAGCATTGTGTTATAGTGAATAATGAAAAAGACAGATTCCTTTAGTCAAAGCTCTAGTGAGAATGTAATTAAGAAATGAAGGACAAATAAAAATAACTTTTGCAAATAAAGCAAAAAATAAATGTTTGAATTTTTTTTTACTTTTATTATTATTATTATTATTATTAAGGTTTTGATTGAATTGAAATTTAAGTTTTAAAATTAGTAGCAATTTATTAAATTAATTTGAATAGTTGTGTATGATAATGGAACAGTGGTGCATATATATATATATATATATATATATATATATATATATATATATATATATATATAATTAATTGAGTTAAAAAGTTCAACCATAAACGAGAAATTACAAAAAGTTATCTTGCAGTTCTACGCAATTGTCGATTTAATTTCTTAATAAAAAAGTACATCGATTTGATATGCCATTAAAAGAAATTACTTAGAAATTATTATGATAAATTATAATTTAGTCTTTTAATAAAAAATAAATTAATATATTAAAATTTAATAGAACAATAAACATGAAAAATATTAAAGTAAAAAAATTCATATTATTATACTAATAACATAAATTATTAGTACTATTAATTATTTAAATTAGAAATTAGTGAAATAAGGTTTATTTTATAATTATTTTAAGTTAATTGTTGAAATCGAAACATTCATGTTGCGATTGAATGGAAGGCACACGGAAAAGTGACAATTCAAACAGGGCTAAAATCCTCGTCGCAGCTTCCGAAGCAATTTCTTTTAAGGAGAAATCAGACCGAATTTATCAGTTCACCAGTTAATCAAGTGGTTCATTCCGGTTTAGAAACAGGTTTATATCAAAAATAGAAAACAGGTTTATATCAAAAATAGATTTATGAGTGAATCAAACCGGTCTAAACTCTGATGATAATTGATTTATATTAAGTGTTTGGTAAAATTTCGTCTAGCTACTATTGCTACTGTATAAAATGACTAATAAAGGGGTGTATATATATATATATATATATATATATATATATATATATATATATATATATATATATATATAATTATTTTATTATTAAAATAAATATATAATTATTAATTTATTATATCATATAATTTATTTTAGAGAGATTTAAAATTTCATCCCTGAATATTGCTATTATTTAAAAGTCAGTCCCTGCATTTTCAAAAACTTATTAAAACATCCTTGTACTTTTCCATTAGTAACAGAATGGTCCTTTCGTCCATTTTCCATCCTCTTTTCTATCTAAAAGGAGAGAGAAATTTTTTAAAATCTCATTTTGCCCTTAATAACGTGCGCCCTTATAACCTCATGAATTAAAAAAAAAAAAACCCTTTCCCCAAATTTTGGAATCCCTAACCCTCTCCCATGTCACTCTCACCTACATGCTCTCTGTCCCACAAGGAGATTTTGTCCTCTTCACAATCAAAAGCTTCATTATTTACCCGAAAACTTTCTGTCACTCGACTATCACATTGTACTCGAGGATAATCTTGCAAAAAAAGGAAGGAGATATTAACTTTGGTACTAATAATTCCTAGGGTGTAGAGTGTGGTCCCTGTGTGTTGGATTGTTGTCGACAAATGTGGGGTAAAGGTAACATATTTTATAGAGATTTATTGATTTTTGTGTGTTTATGTCACTGTGTGTGCCATTTTGTTTTATACATGAATGCTTATGAGGATTTTATACTTGACGATTGTAAAGGTGATGGGTGGTCTGATTATGCCTGTGATAATGAGGTAGATGTTGATGACAGTAAAAAATGAGACTTATGATCCTATGCATAGGAAGAAAAAATACACTAATCCTTTTCAAGGCATGTATGGTGATCCCTTCAAGCATACAGATGGGGAAGATCAGAATTTAGGCTGGTATGACGAAAGTTTCAAGAAGTTGCATAAGTATATATATTACTTGTAGTTGTACAACCTTGGAACTGTAGTGAAGATTCAGCCTACCACTAGAATCAATAAAGATGACCCCTTGGTGTTTCAAAGGATATGGATTTCGTTAGATGCAATAAAAATTGGATTTCAGAATGGGTGTAGGCCATTCATTGGTTTAGATGGGTGTCATTTAAAGGGGCCATATGGAGGTATTTTCTTGTCCATTGTTGTCTTGGATGGTAATAGAGGAGTGTTACCACTTGCTTTTGCTATAATGGAGCTAGAATGCAAAGAAAGCTAGGATTTTTTTCTTAAGAATTTATACTCTTACATTGGGGGAGGCATTAATGAGAAGCTTTTGATTTTTATGTTAGATAGCCAAAAGGTAAATAATCATTTAATTATTACAATTTGTATTCTTTTATCATTTTATGCATATTATAATTTAATAATATAATTTTAGTTTTATTTAGGGTTCGCTTGACGCAGTTAAGAAAATATTGCCCAATGCATATAATAGATTTTGCTATAATCACCTATTCATGAATTTCAAGGAGTTCCCTGGTTTGACGTTGAGAGATGACTTCAAGAATTCAGTAAAGAGCACTCACAGTTATGAGTTTTGGCTTCAGGTGAAGCAATTGAAATGAAAGAGAGAGCAGAAGTCGTATGATTTGTTGCTTAAGATTCCATTGAGCCAATGGAGTAGACATGCATTTTGGCTTGAAACCAAGTGTGACAATTACACCAACAACATGACAGAATCATTCAACGGCTGGATTGGTAAGTTGAGGGGCTTGCCAATTATAAATATCATTGAGTCAATTAGGCAAAAATGCATGGTTAGGCTGCATAAGAGGTTTGATAAGTAGGTGCTTAGGAAGGGCTAGTTGCACCAAAAACAAAGAAGGTTTTAAATAAAATCATTGCAAGTAATAGGTTTGTGAAGTTACTTCCTACTATAAAAGGTGAATACGAGGTTCATGAGCGTCCATGTAAGTTTGTTGCATCTTTAGAAAGGAGAACTTGTGGTTGTGGATGGTGGAATATTAGTGGTCTACCTTGCAAAGATACTGCTAGAGCCATTGGGTTTATAAGGGGCAATATTGAGGAATACTATGATAACTATTATAGTATAGCGTGCTATTTAAGAGTATATGCAGGAGCATTACATCTTGTCCCACAAAAAGACATTGAACTTGATGATGTATATCCACCAATGTTGCCACCACCCTTGAGGAGGCAACCAGGCAGGCCAAGGAAAGTTAGAAGAAGGGATAAAAGTGAGCCACCAGCAAATCAATGGGATCAGAAACTGTCACATGTGCTAGGTGCTTCCAAATAGGCCATAATAGAAGGACTTATCAGTATGCACCAGTTGGGGTCCGTTTGTAAGACTAAAAAGGAAATAAGAAATCAAAGTAAAGTTCTTGTAAAATTCTAAAAATAAACTAAAAAATTAAAGATTATAGTTAATTGAGTTAAAAAGTTAAAATAAAAATCCCAAATTATGGAGAACTTCACAACTACCATAAAAGAGATACAGTGGACACCTCAAATTTATGAATCCACCTTTCATTTCCAGTATCCAATTAAATTGTTTCTATTTTTTTTTTTTTAATTTGATACTACAAATTTGTCCTCATGAAGGAAATTTTAAGTAATTCTTAATTATTTTGTATAAAGATTACCACTACACGGATTCACTTTACAATCCTTTTCTAAGACTCCAAGAAAGAAAGAAAAAGTACTTAAAAAAAATTAAAAAAATTAGAGGAGGAGTGTATAGGTTCCTTTATAAGACTTAAGAAGGAAATAAGAAATTACATTAGGAGTATAGGTCATCCTATAAGACTCCAAGAAATTATAATTGAAGTGTAAATTTTTTTATAAGACTCAATAAAAAAATAAGAAATTGGAGCAACTGTAAAGGTTGCCCTATAAGACTTCAAAGGAATCAATAAATTATTAAGAAATTAGAGTATAAGTGTAAGCCGTCATATAAGAGTTCAAGAATAAACAAAGAAATTAGAATAATAGTGTAAGTTCTTTTATAAGATTCAAGAAAAACTAAGAAAAGACTCAAGAAGAAACTAGAAAAATTAAAGCAGTAGAATAAGTCCTTTTATAAACTTCAAGAAAAAAAAATCAAGAAATTAATGTTGGAGAGGTGACGGGAATTATATCAAATTAATAAAGTAAATTGTGGGTCTAAGGGGTGACCTATTCTTCTCAGTATGCTTCTTTCCGAGTAATTTCATCATCTATATATAGCTATGGGTTTCAAAAGTCTAGAATTTAAAAACTTCATTGGAATTTTCTGTAAACTACAGAGGAATAATGAGGATGACTTGGGGAATCATATAATATAAAGTCCACACACACAGAATTATCATTTTGTCAAGTTCAGTTTACTTTTGCTTCTAAGAGTCTCATGCCATCCATATTTCTTGTCTTTCTTGCTAAATAAATAGCTTCTAATTCATCTTCTGTCACCCCAACAAAATGACCTTTTCTTGTCCGTATTTAAAAGAAGTTAAGGAAAAAAAAAAAAAAAAACCGAAGAAAGTTATGTACATTATTCAAGAATAGGAGAAAAGTCTTGTTTCTTAATTTTTTTTTTCAATAAATTATCATTTATCATTTTATTTATTTTTATATACAACTAACTAATTACAGGCTCCCTCAAATACATAAAAAATTATTAACTTCAATTATTAATTTTTTTAATTGATTTTCATTGAAATTTAAATTAAAAAACTTATAATCTTAAAATAATAATTTTAATACCACTTTGACTGCAATTTCTAATATTGTTAGAATAGTGTTGATTTTGGGTATTTTATAATTATAGCAAAAAAGATGGGTAATTTGGAGGGGTTGCTCCCTTTGCCACAGCGTTCCTCCTTCTCCCTTCCTATAGCTGTAGTTTTTCTCCTTTTCACATAGCTTCATTCCTTCTCTCTTCCCACATGCGTAGTAGCAAAAATGATGATGTTTTTCCTTGCTGCTGGTCCCTCCACTTGCTCTTCCCTTTTTTACGCACTGAAGGTTCACCGACTCTTCCTCAAATTTTGATTTTGTTAACCTGCTCCCTTTCCTTCTTTCACATGAGAGATTACTCAATTTTTCACCTACTTGTCTCATATGAAGATCCATCACCCACAAGAAATCACTTTACAATGCTATTAAAAGACTATAAGAAGGAATCAAGAAATTAGGGTAGGAGTGTAGGTCGTTTTGTAAGATTCTAATTAAGGAGAAACCAAGAAATTAGAGCAAAGTGAACCAAGAAATTAGGAGTATAGGTCCTTAATTTTGTAAGACGTAAGAAAACAAATAAATTAATGGGTCCTTTTGTAAGACTTTAAGAAGAGACCAATAGAGTAGAGTATAAATCTTTTTGTAAGACTTCAAGAAGGAACTAAGAAATTAATATAGACTCTAAGTGCTATACAATTGGCTAAAAAGAAACAAATTGTGGGTTCAAGGAACTATATAATTTCTTTTTTGGCATTATTTTGTGAAGGTTTTTGTGCGTATTTCTTTTATTATTAAGGTTTTAATAGGATTTAAACTTGAAATTTTATAACTTTAAAACCAATTACAATTTTATTAAATTAAAATTGAATGATTTCAATGGTTGCGTGTGATGATGGAAGAAAGGTTCGTACTTAATTAACCATAGATTATAATTACTTGAGTTAAAATTCTTAAAATAAAAATCATAAATTATAGAGGACTCCACAATTGCCACAAAAAAGAGACACAATGGATACCTCAAGTTTATGAATGAACCCACCTTTCCTTTCTAGTATCCAGTTAAATTATTTCTATACTTTTTTTTAATTTGATACTAGAAAAGTTGTCCCATGAAAGAAAATTTTAAAAATTTCTTAATTATTTCATATAAAGATTCACTGTCCACTCGAATTCATTTTGCAATCTTCTAGTAAAACTCTAAGAAGGAACCAATAAATTAGAGCAAGAGTGGGTCTTTTTGTAAGCCTTATGAATGAACAAAGAAATTAGAGTAATAGTGTAAGGTGATTCTATAAGACTTCAAGAAGCAACCAAGAAATTAGAAAATTTGTATAGATCCTTTTGTAATATTCAAGAAGAAACTAAGAAATTAGAGTAAAAGTATAGGTCATCCTATAAGCTCCAAGAAAGAACCAAGAAATTATAACAGGAGTGTAGGTCCTTTTGTAAGACTCAAGAAGAAACATAGAAATTAGAGCAATAGTGCAGTTGATTATGTAAGACTCTAAGAAGGAACCAAGAAATTAGAGTATTAGTGTAGGTCCTTTTGTAAGATTCAAGAAGGAACTAAGAAATTAGAGCAGGAGTGTAGGTTGTTCTATAAGACTCCCAAAAAGAACCAAGAAATTAAAGCAGTATAGGTCCTTGTATAAGACTTAAAAAGTAACCGAGAAATTAAATATGGAATTCATTTATGCTATATTTGGATAGAGAGATTTGACCCTATAAATTTAGATTTGAACTAATCTATTGCATAGACTTATACCCTATGTATTCATGGCAAGTTTAAAAATTAAAGATTTAAAATAACTACCTTTACCATGTTATTTCAAATCCATCACGTTACAATCAAATATATTAGCTCTACATAATTTCATAAATTCTAAGCAATTTCATGAAAATTCTTTTTATTAATCAAATAAAAAATTTTTAAATTTATGAATTTGAAATTCTAAATTTTAAATAAAAAATTTGAAATCCAAATTTCAAATTTAAATCATAGAATTCAAATGGAACTTTTATTTATTTATTTTAAAAAGAATCCCTCTTTTTATAAAGAATTGATTAATTTATATCCTTAATCAAAGCTCTACTCGATAACACAATTTCATATAAAGAGATCCACCGCCCACGCAGGTTCACTTTTGTGACTTCAAGAAGGAACTAAGCAGGAGTGTCGCACATCTGATCAAAAAGAAAGAAACTAATCGTCATATCAAAAAGCAAATTGTGGGTCAAGGGAGTCTTCAAAAGTCTGAAATTAAAAATAATAATAATAATAATAAATTGAAAATTCCTGAAAGCTACATAGGAATAACGAGGATGCTACATAGGAATATAATGAGGATGAAGGACAAGTATTTTTTAATTGTCTAGTTCACAATCGTCATTTCAGCATCCATAGGTTTCAAAAGTCTGGAATTTAAAAAAATTCATAGGAACTTCCTGGAAGCTACAGAGGAATAACAAGGACGTTGCAGGCAATGATATAATATAAACTCTCTCAGACAGATTTATCATTTTGCCAAGTTCATTCTTCTTTTACTTCTAAGAGTCTACTTTCTTTCATATTGCTTGTCTTTCCTGCCAAATAAATGGCTTCTAGTTCATCTTCTTTCATCCCCTCTAAATTGAGCTATGATGTTTTCCTTAGTTTTAGAGGTGTAGATACCCGCCCAAATTTTACTAGTCATCTTTACGCTGCTTTGAATCGAAAAAATATTACAACATTCATAGATGATGCTCTTGACAGAGGAGAAGAGATATCTTTAACCCTCTTGAAAGTGATCGAAGAATCAAAGATTTCAGTCATCATTTTCTCAGAAAACTATGCGTCGTCTCGATGGTGCCTAGATGAACTCCTGAAGATACTAGAGTGCATGAAAGCAATGGGGCGATTGGTTGTACCCATTTTCTATCATGTAAACCCATCTGATGTTAGAAATCAGACTGGAAATTTCGGAGAAGCATTTGCGAAACTTAAAGAACGATTCAAGGAGAGCATAGACAGGGTGGAGAGGTGGAGTAGTGCTTTAAGGGAAGCAGCCAATCTATCTGGATGGGATTCCAATAACTATAGGTAACTCTTTTCAGCTCTGGTTCTGCATAATATATATATATATATATATAAACTAATTGCTCAACCGTTAAACTTTCCAGCCAAGAACTGACCAAAATGATAATAAAAATCTTTACTCAATTTCTGGGAAGAACTAACTTTTTCGATTTATATCTATGCACTTATTATAGAAAAGATATGATTCCTAAGTTTATATGCATCCCCCAATTCTTGGATCTTTCTAATCCCTCACTAGGACAGAAAAATCAGGAAAAATAGAACAAGATCTGTTTGGGGAATGAAATTTATGATGTCAAATCTCACTGATATATAACTCCAATGCTATATATTAAGTTGTTAAAATTATGCTCTTTCTCTGTTCTTTTATTTATTATCACGGACTAGTTACATCGTCTATTCATGTTATTGCTTTAGGCTTGAATCCGAATTGAGTGAAGAAGTCGCTGATCACATTCTGAAGAAATTGTATCCCATCTCGTTTACTGCTTCTACTGGCTTAGTTGGGATTGATTTACACGTTGAAAAAATCAAATCATTGTTAGGGATTGACCCAACAAATGTTCGGGTAATAGGAATTTGGGGAATGGGTGGTATTGGAAAGACCACCATAGCTGAAGTTCTAGTTAGTCAAATGTATAATCAATTTGATCGTATTTGTTTTCTTCGCAATGTTAGGGCAAAATCAGAAAAAATTGGGCTAGTTGATTTAAGAAAAAGCTTTTTTTTTCTGAACTCCTAGGGATTGAAATTACAATAGAAATGCTCCAAGTGCTACCCACTTTTGCCAAGGATTCACTTAAGAGAAAGAAAGTTCTTGCTGTTCTTGATGATGTTGATGATCCTGTACAACTAGAAGCTTTAGCTGTTAATGATGATGATTGTTTTGGGTTGGGAAGTAGAATCATTTTAATAAGCAGAGACAAACAAGTCCTTAGCAGTGCTGAAAAAATATATGAGGTTAAGGGATTGGATTGTAGTGATGCTCTTCAGCTGCTAAGTATGAAAGCCTTCAAACAAAACCATCCTCCGGTGGAATATGTAGAGTTGTCCAAAAGGGTAGAAACTTATTGTAAAGGTGTTCCATTAGCTCTCAAGGTTTTGGGTTCCTATTTGTGCGGAAGGACTTCTAAAGAATGGGAAAGTGCATTGAATAAACTGAAGGTATCTCGTTACTGAAACATTCTGAAAGTCTTAAAAATAAGTTATAATGCTTTAGATAGAACGGAAAAGAGCATATTTCTAGATATTGCATGTTTCTTCAAAGGATATGACAAAAGCTGGGTAGAAGATATATTAGATGATTGGGTGATAATTCGTCTAATGGATAAGTGTCTCATAACTATCGTGGATGACAAGTTAGAGATGCACGATTTGATAGTGGAAATGGGTCAAGATATTGCTCGGCGAAAGGGTAACCGATTATGGATTTCTACGGATATCTATCAAATGTTGACCACAATTGATAATAAGGTAAGTAAGAGAATGAGTTTATATATATATATAGAATTTATTAATGCTATAAAATTTTATGATATTTTCTTGCCTAGACCCACTTCATCAAGCATCCAAGATATAGTATATATGATGGGATCCACCTATCAAATATATGGTCTCACACACACACACATATAAAAGGAATTTATTAATGCTATAAACTTTTATGATATCATTTAAAGGATTTTTTGTGACATCCCTCACCCGTCTACAGTGTAGCCAAGCGATGAGTGCCACATTCGGTGCCGGAGCACCCTATCTTATCTTGTCTTGTCATGTCTATTGTAAATTTTACTGTCATTTAAGTCAAGTAATTTATGTGTAGAATTTTTTTTTTTAATATCTTATTTCTGTGGAAACCTGGACAGATCTCCTCTGTTTTATTAGCATCTGGCGGGTTCCACTATCACCTGTTAACATATTCATAGTCATCTCACATATTTCCATATCATATTTTCTTTTGTCATATCATTCACAACTATTTATGAGATCTCAAAATGAAGTATCATCTATTGCATTCATATGGAAATTCATAGATAATAAATTACAAGTTTTCATTTCAATCTCAAGTTTAATTTCAAGTCCAAAATGAAATACATCATAAACTAGTGATTACATCATGACTAAACATAATGAACCAAAATACCAGTCTATACATGGGCCCTACCAAAATACAAAAGACCGGTGAGGTGACTCTGGACAATGGCAGATCTGGTCAGAGCTCTGTCAATGCACTACTGTGCTGCTGCTGCTGGGATTGATCTCCAGTACCTACGCGATGGAAAACCAACGCATAACGCTTAGTGGTGCATAATTTATAATAACAATAATTTAACATTTGAAATAATATCTGCAACTCATAATTTTTGGGTCTTTTATATTTTTATTACTCTTTGAAAACAATTAACATTATCGGGATCTTTTATGATTACTTATTATATTTTAAGTCTTAATTAATTTTTATCAGTGCCCAAGAAACCTATAACAAATTATAAAAGATGGATGTACGGGTGTATACTGGTTAGACAGCCATATGTCTATCCAGACGTAACCAGTATACGTCTATCAGGCATGAGGCCAGCTGTCGAGCACGAGACCCGCTGTCGGGCACTAGACCCGCTGTCAGGCATATAAAGCCAGAAATAAAGCAGGCACAATTGCCAGTAAGTAGGCATATAGCCTGTAGAATAATCATACCAGACATATATTGTCAGTTTACGATTTTCTCAGTAGGCAGTACTGCTATCTGTGGTCCCTAATTGATATACCAATTTATCCAAACTAAATAAATAAGTCTAGGTATACTATGGGCAATTAAACATTTTTAATTAATTTAGCACTATTCACTATTACTATTTTCTAGTATTATTCATTGGTACCATTAATTTCATATTAATAGGACATTAGTCCCAATTTACATATTCATATCATTTTTAATATTTAATTTTCCTTATGAGTATTTTAATTAACATATATAGCATTTTTTTCATGAAGCTTTCTTTAAGTTCATGTTGATGTGTTATCTTTATCTAGGAATTTGACTAGGTTAGGATGTCTATTTAGTCACACTTCCTTCATAACAATTGCTCCTCTATGTTTAAACTTAAATTTCAGTTTTTGAATCACTAAATTTGGGGTTATAGAACTCAATTTATGGTCAAAAGACCAAAGGAACAGTATTTTAGACAAATTTATGAGTTGGCAGTTTTAGTGACTCAAATTGTGCTAACAATTTGATTTGGTTAAAGGTAAAACTGGGTTAAGTGGTCTTCATGAAAAGTGTAGCCCTATGTCTAAGCTTTTCATTCATGAAATTTTAGGTCATTTGGACCAGTATAGAGAGAGTTATGACCAAATGAACACGTACTGTTCATTTGGTCATTTTCTGGGTTGGCAGTTTTAGTGACCCAACTTGTGCTAACAATTTGAATTGGTTAAAGGCAAAATTGGGTCAAGTGGTCTTCATGAAAAGTGTAGCCCTATGTCTAATATTTCCATTGATGAAATTTTAGGTCATTTGGACCAGTATAGAGAGAGTTATGACCAAATGAACACGTACTGTTCATTTGGTCATTTTCTGGATTGGCAGTGTTTGGTCATCTGGGTTTGGGCAGAGAATTGGTTATGATTTTGACAGAATTTGAGCAGGATTTCTTCTTGAAAAATGAAGGTTTGGATGTCCCAAAACACCTCCAATTAGCCTCATACCAATTGGAGTCACACATTGTCAGTTAGGGTTCAACAAACACACTGGACTCATTGAGTCCCAACCTGCAGAAAATTTGACACTCCCAAAATTCAATCTCCTCCTTCTCCAAACTCCAAATAAGCATACATGTCACTTCTATTATCATCAATCTCAACACAATTAGGTCAAATTCAAAAATGTCACAAAATCCCCACTTTCAAGTGTACAACCCTAATTTCAAACATCAAATTCACATATATAACCATGAAATCAATTCCCACATATAATACCTTGTTAATTAACTTCCCTAACTAAACTAAAACCAACAAAATCCATCATTTTCATGGTTCCTCTAGGCTGCCGAATTCAAGGGTTTCTTTCCCAAATTTTTCTTTTTAATTTCATGTAAATCTTCACTTGATTTAGCATGATTTTCATGCTTAAAGAAGAGATTAAAAGTTTTGAGCACTAACCTTTTTGGGTGTCTTGCTAAACTTCAATTTTTTTGCTTCTTTTTGGTATCTATAGCTTTGTTAGGGTGTAGGGAGTATTTTTTGTAAATGGAGCTATGAGTTTTTGTGTGTGGAAGCTTGGAAAATCAAGCTTGAAAGCTTGACAAAAATGGTGGAGAGGGAGCACAAGGGTGGACGGCAAGAGAGAGGGAAAGTGGGGAAGAAGATGGAGAGAAAAGTAGGTAGGTTTTGTTCTTGTGCTTTATATATTTATGTGTACTTAATTTGTTCTAAATTTTCATAAACCTTTTTCTTTTCTTTTCTTTTCTTTTCCTTTCTTTTCTTTTCTTTTCTTTTGGTAGGTTTTGTTCTTGTGCTTTATATATTTATGTGTACTTAATTTGTACTAAATTTTCATAAACCTTTTTCTTTTCTTTTCTTTTCTTTTCTTTTCCCTAATTCAAATTCATAATTTTTAATTTGTATTAATTATTTTATTCTCTAAATTTCTATTTTGACATTTAGGTCAAAATCCACCTTTGGGGGTGAAATGACTAAAATGCCTTTCATAATGCATATCGGTTTATTTTTATTATTTTATTTTCTCAAAATTTTTCCTATAATTTCTTAACATTTATTTCATCAATTTATGCCTCCTCACTATAGTTTAAGCGTAGTTTCAGATATTTTGACTGTCTGAACAGACATTGGTTGTCGGAACAGTAAAATGTACGGACTACCTATGGTGAGGGCGTTACATTTTTTTTGCTTAAACCCAGTTCATCATGCATTCAAGATATAGTGTATATGATAGGAACTTCCTATCAAATATATGATTCCACATATTTTTGTTTTGGATTAATGGTAAACCATGTTTAGGTAAGAATTTCCTTCATTTAAAAAAAATTATTGATTATTGATATATAAAATTCCTGTGCCTTTGCATTGTTGATTGTTAGGCAAAGAAAGCAGTTGAAGGCCTATTTTTGGACATATCTAAAGTTGGAAGGGTGTATTTGAATGATGCAGTCTTCTCACGAATGCACAACTTGAGATTGTTGAAATTTTATAGGTCTTTTTCTCATTTAAAGAAGGAAGGTACTGGCTTCATATTTAAGTCAAATTGTCTGAAAAGTCTTCCCAACAAGTTGAGTTTACTTGATTGGGAAGAATACCCTTTCAAGTCCTTGCCATTAAATTTTTCCATGGAAAACCTTGTCCGCCTCCGCATGCGAAATAGCAAAGTTGAAAAGCTCTGGAATGGATTTAAGGTAAGCTTTACATGTTTTTATTTTTTTTCTCTTTTATAATTTCATCAATTAAAAATTTTACTGTTAAGCTCTTAGACTAAAACCAAAAACTATTTTAGAGTTCACCAATCTAAAAATTTCAAGATTTTTTAATTAATTCTTTTTATCATTTTGTAAATAACTTAATGAATGTATTGAATAGAAAATCTTAGGATTCTTTAAAAAAATTTTAACATTAAATTTAAAAGGAAATTTTTTAATTAACATTAATTTTTTAAAAAATTAGATCAAACTGAACTTTTAAATTAATATATATAACTTTTTTTTTATATTTAGAGAAATTTTCAAGAAAAAATTCATTTACAAATATGAAAATGTTTTCAAACATTAAATTAACGTATTGTTGCCACCTCTATAGTCTAAAAAATATAATAAAAATAAATAATTTCATTGCATTTTTGTAAATTGATTATTTATTTCTTATAATTAATGTAAATATTTGTAGCTAAAAAATTAAATTAGTTAAAATATAACTAGGCTTTTTATTTACTTAATTAAAATTTTAATTTTAACTAAAGATAAATTTTACTTCGAAAATGCAGAACAAAATAATGAAAAATATGAGAAACGGATAGGAATGAATGATATAATATTCTTATGTCATTATGAATGATATAAAAATTATAAGCTGTCCCTCCTTGCATGCCACTGAGTGTCTATATATAGGCTTTGCGAGTATTTATAGTTAAAAAATATTTCGTTTATTTGTGTTATGCAGTGTTTGCTAAAGTTAAAATCACTTGATCTTTCTTACTCAAAGCACCTGAAAATACTCCCTGATTTTGCTATGACGACAAGCCTGGAAAAGATAAATTTAAATGGCTGTGAAAGTTTGATTGAGATTCCCTCATCCATTCAGTGCCTGAAAGGACTCAATTCCCTTGATCTATCTCGTTGCAAAAAGTTGAGAAGTCTTCCACAAATTCCGAGAGGCATAAATAATTTATGTCTAGATAATTCTGGAGTGGAAGAATGGTCTCCGTCGTCTGAACAATTTCTTGACAATCTTCAAGTCTTAAATATTGCCAATTGCAAAAACCTTAGAAGTCTTCCCAGAATTATACATTGCAATGCTTTTAGAACGGTTGATATCAGTTCCTGCCCGAATCTCATCATGTTTCCTCATATTATAGAAAATTCAGAAGTATTGCCCTCATCAAATGGTTGTCATGTTGACTTAGATTTGAGCGAATGTAAAATGGTCAACAGTCTCCCAAATAGCATTTGCGAATTGAAAAGCCTTGAGAGTCTAAATCTCTATGGCTGTTCAAATCTTAGGAAATTGTCTCCTTTATATGGTTTGTGCTCTTTAAAATGGTTATATCTAGATGGCACTGCACTTGTAGAAATTCCTCCTGACATTGTTTCTTTGTCATCATTAGAAGCATTGCTTCTAAATGATACTCCAATAGAAGAATTGCCGTCATCAATTGGTTTTCGCTCTTCACTTACTGTGTTGAATTTGGGGGGATGTGAAAGGCTAAAGAGTCTACCAAACAGCATTTTTGAATTGAAATGCCTTTCGAGCTTAGATCTCAGTGGCTGTTCAAATCTTGAGAAATTGCCTCCTTTATATGGTTTATGCTCTTTACAAAAGCTATTTCTAAATGGCACTGCACTTGTAGAAATTCCCCCTGACACTGCCTTTTTGTCATCATTAAGACGACTGAGTTTAAAGAACTGCAATAGACTCCAAACTGCAGTATCAACTTCATATATTGCACCAATAAAATATCGTGAAGAATGCAAGATCTATCGTTATGAATTGAATTTTTGCAATTGCGTAAATTTGGACCAAAATGCACATGGCACTATTATGGCAGATGCTCTCCGGAGAACTAAAGAATTAGCCATTGCTACAAGTCTACAGTTTCAAGAAAGGGGTAGAGCATATGGTCATTATTTTTTTGTTAGTTTACCCGGAAGCAAAATTCCTGAGTGGTTGAACTGTGAAGGCCCAGGAAATTCAACAGCAACTTTGTTCCCTCCTGGTTGCTTCAATAATATGTTCCTGGGTTTTGCTTTTTGTGTTATTCTAGAATTCAAGGCTCCTGTTCATGTGCATTTTTTAGACTTCACATGTCAAAGCAATTTCAAAAGCAATAATGGCTACACAGAGGCCAATTTTAGATTTGTAAACTGGTTTTCGGAAACTACTTTTGAATCAGATCATGTGTTCTTTTGGTACGATGGCGAGGACACTTCCTCTTTAGATTGGCTCAAACAAAATTGTTACATTGAGATCGAGGCATCATTCAAATTCAAAGCCACAGACGAAAAGGTGAAAGTGAAAAGGTGTGGGTTCCACTTATTATACACCAATGATGAGCTAAACAATTGCAATCCTTACATATGTGGAGAAACCAATCCAGATTTTCTGGAGCAATTCAAAGAAACAACAAATGCCAACAATAAGAGAAGCAGGGAAGACTTCTACTCCAGTAATATCAATGGCAACCAGGAGGTGGAAACACACACTAAAAGATTGAGGCAAAAGCCCTCTATGGAAGATTACTTTTCAAATGCTCAGGATGGGATTAATTACGACGCTACTATGGTTCCTTCAAGTTCTTCATGTGAGTTTGTTTCCAAATTCTACAAATTTCTTTGAAATCCATCCCTACTAATTGTGAAGAACTAGGGTTTGCGGCTCTCTTTCCCTGTAAGTCACCTCTATTTTTGTATTTTTACATTCTGTTGATATTTTGACATATGACAATGTTTTGGCCTTCATTCTAATCTAATTAAAATGCTATTAATGATGATTTGAAATTTGAATGATTTCATTCTATTTTTCCAGTTTAATTATTTTTTCAGTTTTAATTAAAATTTAAAAAAATTTCCGGTACTTTGATTTCGTTCGATTATTAAATTAAAAAACACCTCCCAATAGACGGCAGACATTCCTCCATCTTCGCATAAGTCTCCAATTCGCATTCTCTCTGATCTTGGCTCTTTTGCCCCTATCACCACCAGCAAGCTGCGTCGACGTCTTCCAAATCTGAGCATCAACTTTCTGATCTGTCGAGTCTCATTTGTTTTGGGCATCAACTTTCTGATCTGGCCACTTCAGTAGCGTCTTCCGGACTCACTCCACGCCAAACCCGGCCTTCTCCATCTCGCCAGTACGTTTCCAGAGTCGTTTCCGATACCAACCCTTCTCTATCTCTTGTGATTTTGTTATTTTTGGATGATATTGGTAATTTATTTTGATCTGTAGTGTTCGATTTTCTTTGAAATCTAAAGATTTATGTTTGATTTGTTTCGATTCTTGTGCTTATTAATATTGGATTTGTTTTGTTTTGAAATTTAATTTGTAAAAATCTGCTTCTCAAAAGAAATTTGAATCACTAGTTGCAGAAACTTAGGCATTTGAATCTGTTTCTGTTATTTAAAATCTGCAAAATATATTATGCTGAACATTCGCTATGTTGTATATGATTGAACCCACATGTCAATGTCACTTTCTTCTGTTGGTGCAGCCTCCACCTTTTGTTTGACTTTTTTCTATTTTTGTTGCATCACCGCTTTGAGAGAAAATTACATAATCTCTTTGCAGGCAATTTGTCTACAATTATAAATTTTTTAAAATTTGTAGCTGGCACCAATAACACCTCAGTTATTGTCCAACTGTCCATAGTCATAATATTACGCATTTAGAAGAAAGGAGTTTTATACACATAGTAGATTCCTTGACTCTGCTCTTCCTTGCTCCTCCTATGCGCATGCAGTATTTAAATTTGTGTACATGCCTGTGCTGTGATGTTTCTTTCTATGTTTGTCCATGTTATTGTTTATCATATAGATCTCTTCTTACCATTAGAGAATGTTAGTGTATGTTTATTATGCTTTACCCTCTTCCGTGGAAAATTTTTGTTGGCTGAAAATGGAGGGGAAAAATAAACTCACAAACCCATTTTGGCACTTGTTAAGGTTGTTACCTCCTCAAGTAAGTTTCAACATAGTGCTTTGTGATTTTTCTCTTGGTGGTTATGCTAGTTGAGCTCATAGTACCATCAAAATTTTCTAACACTCTTTCTGAGATTAAGTTGGTAAGTGGGGAAAGATTGAATTGCCAAGTGGAAGCAGCTCCTGGGTTTGTGTCACCTTAGAAACAAAAATCTAGTCCTTTGCTTTGTACACTAGTTAAAGAAAAAACAAGTAAAAAATCTTGGGTTTGTATTTTTTTTTTCCCTTTGATAAAGATTCCAATCCCTCTGCTAGCTATTTAATTATAAACCTTCCTTTAGGCAGCCGTTAAATGATTTTATATAGCACTTCTTTCATCAAAACCAACTTTGAAGGGAGTGTGTGCCTTCTTTTAAGATCTTTGCTTTATTTAGGGCAAGGATACACAAAAAAGAAAGAAAAAAAAATTTTCATATTGCATTTTCTTTTAACTTCTCTTTGATTTTTATTGGACTCTTTGAGGACCTATCTCTGATTATTATATTTTAGTGCTCTTGGCCAAATCCATTTGAATCATACCCTCTAGCCATGATTTTTCATTTGGTGCATTAATTCAATGGGATTATGAATTACTCTGTTTATGAAGCTAAAATCATCAACTTCTTGATTAGTAAACCAATTTATTTGATTGCTAAATCTGTATTCTATTTGTCCTAATTGCAAAGTGATTTATTTCAGAATTTGTTGAATAATTGACATATGGGCTGGAGAAAGCTGGTTTTAACATAAGGATGGATGACAAATTTTAATAAATAATTCAGTTGTGTAAATTCCTGCTGTTAGTTGCAAAACCGTGCAATCATTCGCCAAATCTCAGGTTCTGCTTTTGCTGATCACTAATGCTCACCATCATTGTTGTCCCATTGTTTGTTTGTTTTTTTGTTTTTTCTTTCCTTTTGGCTTGATTGAAGTCCTTAAGATAATTTCAATATCACTGCTCCTTATATTCCTAAAAATAATTTATAGACATTAAAACTCATTGACAAATAATCTTCACATTGATATGGATGCTATGGAGTTCACGGAATGGTATAGGAGAATAAAGATTTTTTATTTTTTTCAAATGGATTTGGATGGTATGGAGTTCATAATAAATAGTGTCCAGATTAATTCAATTATATTAGTGTTTATGATAAATAATATTTTTTTTCTAATCATCCTACAATGCTAGTGTAGCTTAATTAAGATACTTTTAGTCTAAGAATTCCGATCATCCATATGCAGTATCTATTTTAATGAATATAGAGACAATTATTCCATTTCAAATCCAATTTAGCTCTAAAAAGAAATTTAATTAAGATGTATATGTTGTTAAATTTTTGGGGAAATTACAATTTAGTAACATGTTTTTTGTGCTTTTTCAATTCAAGGATTGAAGAAAATTTCATGATAAATCGATTATTGAATTATCGCATCATTAACAAATCGAGGGAAAAGGGCTAACGCCATTAATTGCGCTTATGGGTATGGATACAATTGTTTGAATGAATTTTGAACAAAAATTATTATGAAATATTAATTTGCATATTCATATCTAGAGATCTACGTACAGAAGCTCTGCTTTCTAGTGTATCCCACACACCTGTAACTGAATTAGTTTCTTCACCTCCTATCAAAGTGACATAAAGAAATAATTTTGCCTCTGATAAAATTTTGATCTTCTAATTTATCGACATCATTAGCATAGAAGACTCTGTAATTTATGAAAATGCTCTGCAATTTATGATGAACTCTAGCTTCCACCATTCTAAAATCCTTTTTATTCACATTCATATTCAATTTCTTGCATGGATCATGAAATATTTGTATGTATATTCAACTTTTTTTAGCTAAAGTTTCATCTCTAACATGATTTCCTTTCTTGATGGAGTGTGCTTAGTTAATGTTTTCGGGAAAAAAATTGTACTGCTGATTCTTTAGCACATTGAAACTTGTGGTATTGAAATTAAGGCTCTTATGTGAAATTGCATTCTGTAGCTCATGGTGCTCAATTCTAGTCTGATCCTCCAAATGAGATATTGAGTTTCCTCACAGCAGATGCAGTGGCAGTGACTTTGTGTTAACTCAGGTTGCGAGCCTATTCGTGTGACTGTAATTGAGTTTCCTTACCGAAGATGCACGCTAATTTGGTCTCTTTGGAAAAACAGGAACGAAGTGCTTTGGAATGTTAATCAGATTACAAGCTCTGCTTCCTCCTTCCTGCATCAGTAGTTAGCTGCCAAAGTTAGTGACCATCCAGCCCATTTTGACTACTCTTCAACAGTTTCTGTGGCTGATTTGTTGAAATGGCCCAAGCCTGCTTCGAGATTCTTGAAATGCAATACAGAAGCTTCTCCCCGTCCGGATCATAACAAAATTGAGCGGGTTGGGTTCTTTGTGATTAGAGAGGACAGCTGATTAAGACTTGCTAAATTGAGCTTCTTGGTCCACATGATCCGAAAATCGCTGAAGCTCTCCCTCTCCAAGAAGCTCTTAGCATGATTGATGAAAGAGGCATGCATATCACCTAATTTATTAACTTATTCAACCTTGATTGAATGCTGATGTTGTTCCTTATACTGATCTTATAGATGCCCTGTGCAAGAATGGATTAGTGAAATCTGCTGTAACTTTATTTGATGAGATGACTAAGTAGGGAATCAAGCCTAATGTTGTCACTTACAAGGGAACTCAAGAAAATTACAGTGGCAAGCAGGAAATTTTGTCCATCTTAAATGCTTGCAGGTGCGTAAAATGCAACAATTGTTGTTTTCTATAATAAGATCACTGCCATGTTGTGAATGTTTAAAAATGAGAACATGCTATAACTACACTGTAATTTTGGTGCATTTGCATATGAGGGAAATTTATATCTGTTGCAAATTTTTATCATATATAAAAAATAAAACCTGCAAACTGATAATAATAGTTGCAATGTGGATGAAGCAAATATTATATGTGCTTCTGTAATTTTAATCTTATTTTAAGTTCAGAATTAGCGGGGTTAATATTGATGTATTGTTTTTCGCTCATTGAGGGAAGTATTTACTTTTTATTTTTAGTTTCATTATTGTTCCTTGATGATGCATGAGGCTCGTGGTCAATGCTCAATCAGGTCAAGAATTGAGATTATCAGATTTTTGAAGCGCTAATATATTTCTTGCCTGTCACCTTTCTGCCTGCTTGGTATCATGTAGGTGGTTTTAGATACATCAAAGATATTTAACATCGAATGTGGATATGTTTTGATTTGTGCCTTTCTGGATGCAGTCGCTGAGATTCCTTTGAAGATGCTTCGATTTTATTGGAGGAGCTTTGATTATTTGATAATCAGGCGTATGGTGTAGCACACGTACTTACAATGGCTTTCGCAATGTAATTTTAGATTCTGATTCTTTGCTGTTGGTACAAGCTCTCCACTCCAATCAGCCTGATCTCTCTTATTTTGATTCTTTTGTCACTGATTGTAAATTTTCTTCTTAATTAATTCTACTCTATTTCTTTTACTTGTAAATCAGTGAACACTGTTGTCCATTGCTCAACACATACAATTTAGTTTTTAGTCAAATCTCCGGGAGTGGGTTCCTGCACTGTTGTCCAATGCTTAATACATAATTTAGTTTTTAGTTTAATCTTCAGAAGTGAGGTCCTGTCACTCATGATTTCTTACAATGATTTATCTTAATGCAATTTCCTTTTGTTTATATATATATGCTACAATTGCCACAAATTAATGAGCATCTCAAGTTTGTGAATTCACATGTCCTACTCAGTTAAAGTATTTCAATTTTTTCTTTTTAGTTTCATTCGTCTACCTTGCAAGGGAATTCATTCGTCTACTTTGCGAAGGAAAACTTGATAATTTCTAATTATCTATTTGTGTCAGTATTCCGCATTTGCATATTATTCTCATTGAAACTTGCTGGAAGCAACAGTAAATAATCACAACATAAAAGTTCTTTAGCCCTTTCACATATTTACCTTTTCTCGTTGGTATTTAAAACAAGGCAGAAAAAAAAAATCCGAAGAAGATACAAGGCCTAGGTTAGTGTAGTTAATTGCATTGATAACGCAATCTCATGTGAAGATTCATCACCTATTTGGATTCATTTTACAATTCTACTCTTAAGACTCTTAAGAAGTAACTAAGAAATTAAAGCAAGAGTACAAATCCTTTTGTAAGACTTTAAGAAGAAACAAAAAAATTAGAGTGTGAATGCAGGTCTTTTTTTAAAACTTCAATAAGGAACCAAGAAATTACAACATGAGTATAGGTCCTTTTTGTAGGACTCTAAGAGGGAACGAAAAAAAATATTATGGATAATAAAAAAAAAATTAGAGCAAAAGTATAGATCCATTTGTAAGATTCTAAAAAGGAACTAAGAAATTAGATGATGAGTGTAGTTTCTTTTGTAAGCTTTCAAGAAGGAACTAAGAAATTAGAAGGGATTCTAGATCCTTTTGTAAGAAACCAAGAAAAAACCATGAAATTAGAGAGGAATATAGAACCTTTTGTAAGACTCCAAGAAGTAAATAAAAAATTAGAGCAGGAGTTTAGGTCCTTTTGTAGGATAGGAGCTTAGGTCCTTTTGTAACACTCTAAGAAGGAACCAAAAAATCATATTACTTTCATGTAAAATATATCATTTGTTCATAATATATTTTTTATGATTTATTTTTTAAAAAAGATATATTTTTTTTTTTTGTAATTCTCTTTTTATTTGCATGAATATATGTAAATATATTATCTAATGTGCCATATTGCCATTTATTCCCCTTCCTTTACACTTTAATATATATTAACTTTTTAAGGCTTCGTTTTGAATAAATAATTTATAAGAACAGAATTTAATTGAATTTTCACATAATCATATTTGGTTTTTACTTTTTTTAAAAAGATTTTGCATAATTTATTGTGTAAAAGATAATAAAATGGAAAAATAATTATTATTATTTTATGTTAATATAGTATAGTTTAATATAATATATATAACCTGCATTGCTTGTTGTCTATACTTATTTGTATGTATTCATTATTTAATTTTTTTATATGCAATTTAGGAAAAAATTACATATTAATTAATTAATAAATAAATATTGAAACAAATAGAAAATTTTCTTCAGGGAAAATATGATAATACAACAAAATTAAGAAAAATAAAGTAAAGATTTAAATTAAAAAAAAACTATATAGACAAAAAAAAAAACACTTCATTATATTCTAGTAATATATAATTAAGTAACAATTTGTATTATTATTTATCAATAATATCTTTTATTTTTGTTTTTCAAAATATCTGTCTTATTAGTACAATACTTTTTCTTCCAATTTTTTTATTATTGCATAAATTCTCCTATTCATAATTTCATATTTGTTATTAATTTTTACATATAATTTTGTATATATTAATTAAAAAATTTAATAAATTGAAATTTTATAATAGAAAAGTATATATCATAAATGCGTTGATAAAAAATTTAAGTTATATAATTTAAAAATATATTGTACAATAATTTTTTTCTTTAATACAACTTTTAATATTTATATAAACTTATTTAAATATATAAAATTTTGAAGTAAATGAGCATTTAAATATGATTTATGATAATATAAAAATAAATTTATTTTATATTAAGTGGTTAATTTTCGAAATAAAGTCTAAATGATTTTTATGAATGATATTTTAATTTTTATAAATTTATAAAGTAATATTTTACACACAAATATATATATATATATATATATATATATATATATATATATATATATATATATTCCTTTTTTTAAATTAAAGAGTCTTTTTATTAATTCAATTAGTAAATCATTTTTAGTGTTTAGTAAATATTATTTTCATTTAGAAAATATCTCATAAAGATATGTAATAATATTAAACTTATAAAATTAATATTTTATAATGGGTTGAGTTGGGCGTAGTGGTGGCCACGGTCCGGTTTGGAACCGGAATCAAACCGAAACCAAACTGATCAAACCCGGACCAAAACCGGTCAAAACCAAAACCGTTATTAAACCGAACCTAAATCGTTCCTCCATTGTTTGGTTCAGATTCAAGATATTATAAAATCGTTGAACCGTCAGTTTGATTCGAATTAAAATCATCAGTTTGATTCGAATTAAAACTGTATGTTTGAAATCGAATCGAACCGGTGGTTTGATTAAAACGTGCACAATACACACTGCAGTATTGCAGCCCAGCCGCCCACCTACTCCTGTGCAGGCCCAGCACTCCATAGCAGCCTATCCCTGCAGCCTGCAAATGTCCATTCAAATGTCATTTCTTTTTTTTTTTTAATTTATAATCATTTATTAAATTTCAAAATCAATTGTTTTTATTTTTTTAATCTCAAACGGTAAAAATATTTACTGTTACAGTTTTTTTTTTAATTGTAAAATTACCCTTTAGTCCCTAATAACAGTAAAAAAAGTAGTTACTTTTTGGGGATAATTTTAGAAATAAAAAATTTATAAAAACTCTATAAATACCTCAATTCATTCACTTAATTCATTCACACAACTCTTAAATTCTCTCCAATCTCTCAAATCTCTTAAATTCTCTACACAATTATTCTCAAATCTCTCTTGAATTCTCAATATTCTCTAAATTTTTACACTTTATTTTTTTTTACACAAAAATTTCTTATATCCCATTATTTTATTCAATAACTCTATTATTATTTTTTTATTCTATCATTAAAATTTAATATTTTCTTTATTACTCTATTTTTTTATATACTCATAAAAATTTCCACTTTTTTTGTTTGCAAATTTCTATTTTTTTTTTTTGTTATCTTCTACACTTCTTTTTTCAAATTTCTAGTACTTTCTATTTTTTCTTATCTCTACACTATTTTTTTTTTCAAATTTTATCATAGTATCATACATTTTTTTTTTTTTTTGAGAAAATGTCAAGTAGTGGATTTGAAAGTTCATCAAGTAACAAGGGGAAAAATAAGGTTGGTGAATCAACATACCCAAATCCAAATGAGCTTACTGCAGTTTATTTAGACAACATAATGGAGCAAATTGGGGATGATGATAATGATGTTGAAGTTCAAGAGTTATTCCACCACACTCAAGAAAGCCAAAATCAACAAGTTGAGAAAGAAGAAGCAAAAAAAGTACTCACGTTCGATATTTTCAAAGTCCACTTTACAAAAAAATGAAGATCTGAAAATACATTTGATATAATTTGCAATTACTGTGGCCAAGTCTACAAGTTCAAAATGGGAGGTGGATATGGCACATTCAAGAGGCATTTGGAGCAAAAGCATCCGACCAAAATTGGGTATGATAAGTCTCAAACTCAAATATCTGGGTACACAAATTCTAAATCTCAATCTTTATTTCAATATTCTGATCAAAAAAATAAAGAGGAATTAGGAAAAATGATTTGTGTTGAGCATTTATCATTTAATTTTGGTGAAAAACTTGGTTTTATTTATTATTGTTAAAATGCTTTAAATCCTAATACAAAACGTATTCCTAGAAATACTTTGAAACGGAATTTTTTTCTTTATTTAAAAAAGGAAAAAAAGAATTATAAGAAATTTTTTTAAATATGAGTGCACAAGTTTCTATTTGGAGTGATCATTAGCAAATGCATTCATATATGGGCATAACATGTCATTGGATTAGTGATGATTGGATCATGCAAAAAAGAATAATTTTTTCAATTGGTTTTGATAATGCTGCTGCAAATTCTGCTTCAATTAATGACCTTAAAAAATTTGCCAACCTAATTTTGGGGGAAAATTTTTTCATATTAGGTGTGCATGTCATGTATTAAATTTGTGTGTGCAAGAAAGTTTAAGAACCCTAGATGAATTTATTTCTCCCATCAAAAAAGCAATTTCATTTTTATGGGGACATCCCCAAATTATGAAAGAATAGGCTAAATTTTGTAAAATAAATAATAAAAGACCAAAAAGATTTCCAAGAGATGTTCCCACTCGTTGGAATTCAACATATGAATTACTAAACGAGTCATTTGGATATAGAGATTTATTGTGCACATTTATTAGCAATAATGTGCCACAAGTTCAACTATATCCACAAAATTGGGATATTTGTACAAAACTTTTGGATATTTTAAAAGTTTTTAATGATGCTACATATACATTGAGTGGTGTTTATTATCCTACATCTCATTTATTTATGATTGAATGTCTTAATATTATTTGTGCATTGCAAGACCATGAAAATGATGCTAATTTAAAAGATTGCATTTCTAACATGAAAAAAAATGGTTGAATTATTTCAAAAATATTCCTCCACTTTATCTTGTTGCTTGTGTTTTTGATCCTAGATGTAAATTAGATGGTTTAAATGATTATTTGTCTCTTTATTATTCATGTTTAAATCTTGATGATGAGATTGATTTTGATGTTCATGCAATAATTGTTGAAATTAGAAAATTAATTTTTGATTTATATAGTGAATTTTGTTCTTCTAGTCAACAATTAGTTTCTCAATCTCAGCCTTCTAGTCAAGTTCAGAATGAGCCAACCTCTAGAATAAGCATGGGTGATCGTGCCTTATTACAAAGGCAAAAAAGGTCTAGAGGATCCCTTGGTAATAATTCTGAATTTGATATTTATTTAACCACTATTTTTTAGTTTGGTGATAGTAGTGCAGGTGAAGAATTTCCAGTACTTGATTGGTGGCATCGACATACAAATACTTTTCCCACCCTTGCACTAATTGCTAAACAAATTTTAGCAGCACCAGTCTCCACAGTTGCAGTTGAACAAGCTTTTAGTGCAGGGGGTAGTATATTAGATAAGACACGATCTAATATGGTTCCTGAATCATTAGAAGCTCAAACATGTTTAGATGATTGGATTAAGGCAGCCTTAAGGCAACAAGAGATCACACGTGAAGAAAATGAAGATTTATATGACATAGGAACCGATGGAACAACAACGGAATCGAGCGATTGTGGAAGTGATTATGGTAAGGGGTTTATCTAACTCTAAATAGAAGGCAAGAGAACTACGTGGGCTTTGATTCCTCTAAACCCGAAGAGGATACGTAGGCAACTCAATTTCTACAAAATTAAGTTCAAGCCCTTCTTCCTTTTTTTTTTAACTAAAATTAATTTAATCTCTTTTCATTTCTATAATTTTTTTAAATTAACTCTACACATTTCTTATTAATTTTTATTACAAATACAAATAATATCATTTTCTTCTTTTCTTTTTTTTTTTGAAATATTTATTTTACCAAATTTTTTCTCCCATTTTTGATCAAACCATCCTAAACCATCCCCCAAACCGCCCTAAACCGCCTCTTGAACCGCTCCAAACCGCCCAACTCTAAATCGCCTATTAAACCGTTTAAAACCGGGGCTCGAACCGGAACTGGCGGTTCACAAACCACCCTTCAAACCATCTCTTAGCGGTTCAGTTCAGGTTCAATATTTCTCTGAACTTAAACCGGCAGTTCAAAAACGGTAACCGACGGTTCCTGAACCGTGGCCACCCCTAGTTGGGCGTGAGGTCCAAGTAGTAGTAAAGGGGGAAAGAGTTTATTACTAGGAAAATGCCATGCCGCATCGGGTGAAAGAGAAATACTTATGCAAGCAAATGCAGAGTATACTTATGCATCTGTGGAGAGAAATATGATCATAATATGATTTTTGATTTTCAAGAGGGAGGGAGATTTAAAAGTGCACTATTATTTTAACATATAAAGTTTACAGAAGAGTTAATATTATTTTCATTATGTGGATTTTAACATATAAAGAGTTTCTTATATAGGAGAGGAGCTGGAGATCTTTGTAACACCCTAGGCAAATCCCACATCGGCAAAACACGGGAGAGATGCTGGGTTTATAAGTTGGTGGTTTGTAACCCCTAGTAACACATTTTAAAACCGTGAGGGCTTCGGCCCAGAGCGAACAATATCACTAGTGGGCCAGGCCGTTACATTTGTCAAATGTAATGGCCCGATCCACTAGTGATATTGTCCGCTCTGGGCCGAAGCCCTCACGGTTTTAAAACGCGTCACTAAGGGTTACGAACTACCAACTTATAAACCCAGCATCTCTCCCGTGTTTTGCCGATGTGGAATTTGCCTAGGGTGTTACAATCCCCCCCCCCCTTATGGGACTCAGCGTCCTTGCTGAGGTTTGCCCCACCATTGCTCAAGGTTGCACGCAGAGCGGCTCTAATACCACAAATGTAATGGCCCGATCCACTAGTGATATTGTCCGCTCTAGGCCGAAGCCCTCACGGTTTTAAAACGCGTCACTAGGGGTTACGAACCACCAACTTATAAACCCAGCATCTCTTTCGTGTTTTGTCGATGTGGGATTTGCCTAGGGTGTTACAATCCACCTGGCTCTAATACCACAAATGTAACGGCCCGGCCCACTAGTGATATTGTCCGCTCTGGGCCGAAGCCCTCATGGTTTTAAAATGCGTCACTAGGGGTTACAAACTACCAACTTATAAACTTAGCATCTCTCCTGTATTTTGCCGATGTGGGATTTGCCTAGGGTGTTACAATCTTACAGTCCACTTGTAATTCAAAAGAATCACTTCAATAAAGAGAAAGTGCCAGCACACTAGGGTAGTACAAATAATGAGTATTGGATAAGTTGCCAGAATTCAAAAGTGCGCAAATGTTAAAGGTGAAAATGTTTGGGATCCAACTATTGTATTCTAAAGATGAACAGCACAATGCAATGCAAGCATAAAACAGAGGAAGTTCTTATTACACTATGGCGCAACCAAGCCAAAGTTCCTACAAGCGATGGAAACAGACACCAATAAGAAGAGAAGCAGGGAAAAATCCTTCCCCTTGGATTGCATTACTATCATTGCAGATGGCAAATCTGATTATGCGGAAGAAGAACAACCATAACCTAAAAGAGTAAAGTGAACACTTGTACCAAAGTGATTGTATGTCAACCCCCAAATTCCCCTTGTTTTTGTCACTAATAACTATTACAATCATTTAATTCTTACCATGTCTTCTGTTATTTGTTCTTAGGTGTCGCTTTCAATAGCATTAGCCACATATTGCCTCAAGTATAGAGAAGATATGAAACTAGCTTTTAAAATTGTAAGGCTATGTTTGGATGTGAGACATGTTGACATTTTCTTCTGAAGTACATAATTCAACATTTTGTGATTTGAACCCATGATCTTAGATTGCAAAGTATTCAATTTGCATATTCATTATATATATTCAAGTGAATGAGCTGCCCATTGAATATCAAACCACAGAAAATTTTGGCATTATATATACACATAGTGAAATTTTCATGTCAAATGTGATTTGCTTTCTTGGTGGGTATATCAAAAACTTCTACAATTCCTTGAAATTTTGGCTGCTTTTTGTCTTTGATGATTCACTGATATGTGCATGGATACAATAGTTTGAATCAATTTTGAACAAAAATTATTGTGAAATTTTAATTTGTATTTTCATATCCAGAGATGTGTGTATATAGGAGCTCTGCTTTCAAGTGTATCCGACACACCTGTTACGAAATTAGTATCTTCTTATCATAGCAAAGTGACAAAAAGAAATAACTTTAATATACTTCTTATCTTCTAATTGACGTTATTCACATAGAAACGCTTTTCAGTACTCTCTAGGTCCTCTAGCTTCCACCATTTTATGATAAACCCTATGATTTATATGAATGCTCAGCATGATATAGTATTACCATTAGCTATGTTTGTATATTTATCAATATAATATTCACATTCATAGTCAATTTCTTGCGTGGATCATTAAATATAGGTATGTATATTTTCTATGAATTATTATTATTATTATTATTATTATTATTATTATTATTATTATTATTATTATTATTATTATTATTATTATTATTATTATTATTATTATTATTATCGTCATCATCATCATCCTAACTGCAACTCACTTTAGACAAATTACTGCATGTGAGATGGTTTCAATGAATTTGTATGAAAATTATGTTATAACAGGCACGCAAATTTAAGGGGCACACACAAATCACACAATCACACAGTATAGAAAAGAGAAGAAGAATAATACAGGATTTAATGTGATTCAATTGTAAGGTTTACATCCATGGACAGAGAAAAAGTTCAATTATGACGAAAAGAGCAAGATATAATCAATTAGAACTTTTAAACCCTCCGCTACCATCACATATTTCACTTTTTAACTCAATCAGGTCGCAACGCAAAACTTTTGGGTCCGGTCACAATTCGAATCCATGAAAAACATAACGAATTAATAACAAAGAGCAATAATAGTTAAAAGTGTTTGTGCATATGCTGATCTTGAAAGTTGAAAACTAAAATTGACTCTTGCATTAACATCACTTCCCTTTAAAATTCATTAGTCAATTAGTGTTAGCCTGTTAAGATTGGTTAATCTTCTAATTGAACGGTGCAGGAGCTCTGAATAACAAAGTTCCCTTGTAACTGAAAAGTGAAATAAAGCATTACCGTGATTTTATCAATAATATCTCAAATAGAGCACCGTAGTAATACATTGTCAATTAAAAGAATTGAGCTGCAATTTTTTACAGCAAGAGAGTCTAAATTTTAGCTAACTTTGTCGACTAATAATTAGGATTCTTTTTGGTGGAATAGACTAATTGACAAAAGACTTGCAGAGCTGAAGTTACGTCAATAAAAGAAGCAAAGTTGGTTTAGAAGAAGCATATGCATTAAAAGAAGCATGAATTCATCTGCATGATAAGGAAAATTCATATATATTTAACGTTTCTTTTCTACCAAACGAAACAGGTCAACATACTTATCAGATGGCTTGTACTTCATCTTCTATCATTCGTCTAAGATTGATGCATGGTTGTACATGAAGTTGTATATTTAAGCATTTATGAAAAGTAATCTTCAACTCAACTCAACTCAACTAAGCCTTTATTCAAAAAATTTGGGGTCAGCTATATGGATTCTCGTTTTTCACTCTAAACGATTTTGGGTTAAATCCTCGAAAATGTATAATGCTTCTAGGTCATGTTGTACTACTTTCCTCCTGGTCAGTTTAGGCCTATCCTTTCTTTTCTTTCTATCATCTAATCTAATGTACTCTACTTATCTAACTGAAGCCTTCGTATGTCTACGCTTCATATGACCAAACCATCTTAATCTTCATTCTCTTAACTTATCCTCAATTGACGAAATATATACAAGAGAGTATCCCTTGGTGTATGATGTTTGCGAATGATATAGTTCTGATAGATAAGATGCGAGAAGGAGTCAATAGAAAGTTAGAGCTTTGGAAAAGTACTTTAAAGTCAAAGGGCTTTAAGTTAAGTAGAACAAGGATAGAATACATTTTAATTAGTCCCTATTTTACTTCTTCTTTATGATGATCTTTTAACTAGAGAAATGTTCTATAATATAGTACTAATTCATGTCATATCGTTTTAAGCCTATCCCTTTCTTGGATTATTATTATTATTATTATTATTATTATTATTATTATTATTATTATTATTATTATTATTATTATTATTACATGGATAATATTAGTATTTTTAATGAATTTTTAACTTTCAAGTCGATAATAGAATTAATACTAATTTGAAAATTTTTAAAAGAAATTACCAAAAAAAATATTAACCATTTAAATTGTAAATAATTAATTAAAAATTATAAAAAAATACCAACCAAATTGTATGGTATGTATTTTATTTTAATATTATATTATTTAAAATAAAATTATTTAAAAAAAATTAACAACCATTTATTTAGTTGGTAATTTATTTTTTAATAATTAAAAATATCATTCTTCATTATTTTAATTTAAAATTATATTATTTAAAAAATTAAGGTAAAAAATTGTCTACTATTTATTTAGACGGTAATTATTGACTAAAATATATTTGTCATTAATTACCAATAAATAGTCAATAATTCTCTTCTTTTGTACAATTTGGCCACCAATTAACTATTAAAACTTTAGTCGGCAATTTTAACAAGTAATAAATTAGTTTTTAATTTAGTTGGTAATGTATGATTTTATTTGGTTAAATGAAAAAAAAAAACTTTATGTCAATTATTAATTTTAGCCAAATTTTTAATTTTATCAATTTAATTATAAATCTTTCTAATTGTTTTTAATTTTATCAAAAAATTTAATTAAAAACAATTAAATTTATTAATTGATAGAAATTATTCAAATTTTTTTATTTATTATCAATTTTAGCTTCTCTTTTTAAATTTAATAATTTATTCAATCACCTTAGTATTTTCATTAATTTCAATGAACTAAAAAAAATATAATAAATAAATAATAAATCTAATATTATTAACTTAATTTTTATTTTTCTCTCCCTTTCTATTTATAGTTTTAATTTACATCTTTTTCATTATTTTATTTCAAATTAAAAAAAATAAAATTAAACATAAAATATAAATAAATAATATAATCAAAATAAAATAAATGTAATTATAATTTTTAAAATGATAGAGAAATTAATTAAAATAATATTCTCATTGATTTGAGAATAAATGTTAATTAAAATTGTTATAAAAAAATTGGCTAACATTAATATAGGTAAATATTTGAATTACTTTTGTTAATGAAATAATCCAATTAAACTAATTGTTAAAATTGAAATTAGTATATGAAAGTTTGTGGTTAAATTGATAAAATTAAAAAGTTTAGTTAAAATTGAAAAGACAAAATTTTACATTTTTATTTATTTAAATTTTTATTATAATTAGAATTATATAATAATAACAACAAAAGCTTATATACGGGATTCTTAATTGTTGCTGCATTAAGAATGTTACTTATATTATTTAAATTTATATAATGATATAAATAAAAAAAATTTATATTAAATTCTCTAAAAAATAATTAGAAAAATAATGTCTTTTACTTATGAAAAGAAAAAACGTTACTTTTTGAAAAATAAAGTTTTATTTATATAAGAGTCCTTTATATAAATATTAAATTAGTATTTCTCATTAATTGTATAAAATTTTTTATTTTATTTGATTGGATTAAAATAAATTTGTAATAGAATTATATTGCTTAATATAATGGAATTTAAATTTAAACAAAAAATCAAACAAGTCATCTAAATTACAAAAAATTTAAATAATAATAAATACTTATATTTTTTAAACCAATTAAAATAAAGGATAATTTGTTATTATTAAATTTAATTATGTCTTCTTGCCCATTTCACTATTTTCCGTCTTGTAGGTCAATAGTTCCTTACACATACTAGCTATCTATGTTACAATTAATTAATTTATAACTCTATTCAAGTAATTATTTAATGGTGGTGTATTTTAAAATTTTAATAGCATTGATAACACAATTTCGTATAAAGAGACCCATCGCCCACGCAGGTTCACTTTACAATACTTTAGGAATTAGCAGGAGTGTTCCAAGAAGGAACCAAGCAGGAGTGTTGCGCCTCTGGTCAAAAAGAAAAAGAAAGAAACTAATGATCATCAAATCAAAAAGCAAATGGGTTCTGTGGACCATGATCTGTCTCAGTTTTTCAATGAAAGTCTTATTCTTAAATAAATAAATAAATAAACAAAAAAATAAAAAAGCAAACTGTGGGTAAGGGGGCCTTCAAAAGTCTAGAATTAAAAAAAAAAATGAAAATTCTTGAAAGCTACAAAGGAATAACGAGTATGAAGCAGGGGAATCATAAATGAAGGATAATTAAAATTCACTTTTGTAAATAAAGCAGAAATTCATAATATTTTGTGAATTTTTTGTGTTTATTTATTATTATTATTATTATTATTATTATTATTATTATTATTGTTTTGATTGAATTGAAATTTGAAATTTTATATATTATTCTTATGCTAAGAAATGAATCAAGAGAGAAATAAGAAGCAAATTTGCAGGTCAAGTGGGCATTCTACTATTTCTTTCCGAGTCATTTTATTTATAAAACTAACAAAGATCTCATTTATTAATTTTTTTCAATAAATTATCCTTTTATTTATTTTTATATATAACTAATAAATTACAATGCCATCCTCCCTCAAATAAATAAAAAATATTAATTATTAATTCTTCAATTGATTTCCACTGAAATTTAAATTAGAGGACTTATAATCTTAAAATAATAATTTTAATACCACTTTCATTGATTATATTTTAAAATTTTAATAGTGTTGATAACACAATCTCATATAAGGATCCATCACCCACATTGATTCACTTTACAGTCCAACTAAAAAACTCCAAAAAGGAACCAATGAATTAGAGTAGGAGTGTAGGTCTTTTTCTAAGATTCTAAGAAAAAATTAAGAAATTAGAGCGAAGTGAATTAAGAAATTAGAGTAGGAATGTGAATATTTTTGTAAGACTTTAAAAGAATCAAGAAGCTAGAAGAGAGTATAACAAGACTCTAAAAAGAAATCTGTTAGAATTATGATTCAAAATCCTAGTGGGATTTGGAGAGACTTTTTTCTAATTTAAGTGGGAGAAATATTCCTTACTATGATAGAAGAATATTTCTTATATAGAGTAGAACTCTTATTTTTAGTGTTATTTCTAAATTGAGTGAGACTGCTAATCAGATTAGGATTGAGCAAATTAACACATATAAATAGAAGAATTGTGAAAAAAGTTATTTAGCTTTCGGCTCATAGAGTAAGGTTGTGGCCCATTGCTGCGGTTTGTTGAACTTTGTGTTTCCCTTTACAGGCACACACTAACTTGATGGAATTATTTAATTGACAGAAGACTGCAAAGGCGAAGTCAAGTCAGTAAATTAAAGAAGAGCTGCTTTAAAAAACTAGTGTCTGTCAGTTCCCTTTCGGTTCCATCAGCATTAAGAGAAGCAATAATTCATGGTAAGGAAAATTCATGTGGACTTAACGATTTTTTTAGTAAATCATTTTTAGTATTTAGTAAATATTATTTTTAGTTAAAAAAATCTCATGAATATATATAATAATATTAAATTTACAAAATTAATATTGTATAATGTGTTTATTTGGGCGTGAGGTCCAATTAGTAGAAAAGGGTGTATGCCAAGGAAAATGCTATGCAGCATCAGGTGAAAGAGCAAGAATAGTGATTGCGTGGAAAATGGTAGCTTCGTGCATTGCCCATTGAAGCTTCCTCGAATTGCCCTAATGACAGAAAACTCATTTATTTCTAATTATCTTAAATGTCAATATTCTGTATTCATAATTCTTATTGAAACTTCCAACGAGTTACATTACATAAATTATTTGAGATAAAACAATCTCGCATAAATCTTATCTGATAATTTAAGGTACATTTCCGCGTGTGGTCCAAGTAGTAGTAAATCTTATAGGCGAAAGAAAATGGTGGGTTCATTGTAGTTTCCTCGAATATACAAAATCTTATCGGTGGTTTGATTCTGATCAACTATAAAGCCTTCGCCCAAGTTTACCATTCTTTTATAGCTTTCTCTGCAATTCCTCTAGTTTCTTTCCTACCAAACAAAACCTGCTTGTCAAATATGGCTTCTACTTCATCTTTAGCCTTCTCCTCTAAAACTACCTATGATGTTTTCCTTAGTTTTAGGGGAATTGATACTCGTCACAATTTTGCTAGTCATCTTCATGCTGCTTTGTGCCGGAAAAATATTACGACATTCATGGACGATGTTCTTGAGAGAGGAGAAGGGATCTCGCCAGCGCTCATGAAAGCGATTGAAGAATCCAAGATTTCTGTAGTAATTTTCTCAGAAAATTATGCGTCCTCTCGGTGGTGTCTAGATGAACTGGTGAAGATAATTGACTGCAAGGAAAGAATGGGCCTACGGGTTTTTCCCATTTTCTACCATGTAGATCCTTCTGATGTTAGAAAACAGACCGGGAAATTTGGAGAAGCATTTGGGAAAGTTAAAGAAAAATTTAAGCACAACTTAGACGTTGTGGAGAAGTGGAGCATTGCTTTGACGGAAGCAGGCAATCTATCTGGATGGGTTCCCAGCATCAACAGGTAATTATTTTCAGTATTGGACCAAACTAGCAGGTTGCACTGATTAAATCAGGAACTAGACCAGGCAACTGATTTGATCTAATTTGCTTTATTTATTTTTAATTGTCAATAGAAAAATAAAAATTTTCTAAATTTAAATTATTTTTAACCATTTCTTTTACTTAATCAAATTGTTTAAACCTTTCAAAACGGTGAAATAGTAAGGAGATCAATGATCAATTTGATTTTAAAACCGTTTCTACATGTAACTCTTCATAACTAGTATGCCTTTGGTTAATTATTGGCAAAGATAATTAACGTGGGTCCTTTAGATAGTTAAATGACAATAACAATTAAATCTAAGGGTAATTTATAAATTAGTCCCTAAAATATGTTAAAAAAACATAGGTCAATCTCTACTTTTTTAAAGTTTGATTTCCTTAACAGAGTAGTTCCTCTGTCCAAATTCGTCATTAACTTTGTTTATAATTATATATCCTAGTAAGAACTTAATTAATAAATAAAGGACAAATTAAAAAAAATTGAGTTAAATTAGATAAAAATTAAAAATGGATTAAATTGGACATCCCTAATAAATACAGGGAGCAAATTAAACTTTATTTCAATTATTATATCTCCTAATGAGAACTTAATTAATAAATGAAGGACAATTACAAATATTTTATCCAATAAAACACAAATTCAGAATATTGTGTGAATGTTTTTGTGTGTATTATTATTATTATTATTATTATTATTATTATTATTATTATTATTATTAAAGATTCGATTGAATTTAGATCTGAAATTTTATAATTTTGAAGCCAATTATAATTTTATTAAATTGAAATTTAATGATTTCAATGATTGTGTATGATGAGAGAACAATGGTGTCTATAGATTATATAGTTACTTGATCTTAAAATTTTAAAATAAAAATCCCAAATTATAGAGGACTCCACAACTGCTACAAAGGATATACAATGGACGCTTCACGTTTGTGAACCCACCTTTCCTTTCTAGCATCCGGCTACATTATTTCTATCTTTTAATTTTATGCTATAATAGGGCCATTTTCTATCGTGCAAAACCCTCTGATGTTGATGGGATTCAAATAACTATAGGTAACTCTTTTCAGCTTTGCTTCTGTATAACATAAAAATTAATTGTGAAAAATTTAAATTAACTTTCCAGCCAAGAACTTATAATCCCAAAATGATAATAAAAACTTCACTCAATTTTTGGGAAGGACTTGGTAAAATGCTTATTTTAAAAATTTTTGTTATGGTATTCCATTTAGTTCTCGTTTGAATTATTTGATTATTATATTACTAATTAGTATAATTCAATTTAAAAAGGAGATAACATGCCCGATAAGGCATGAGCTATACATTTAGGCATATATTAAAGTAGTTTCTTAAAATTGGATCTGTCTAATCCCTCATCAATGTTATGTAACTCCAATGTTAGATGTCAAGTTGTTAAAATTATGTTCTTTCTCTATTCTTTTATTTATTATCATGGACTTGTTACATTGTCTATTCATCTTATTGTTTTAGGCCTGAATCCCAATTATGTGACGAAGTCGCTGACAAAATTCTGAAGAAATTGTATCTCAGATCGTATGTTGAATCTAAGGGCTTAGTTGGGATTGATTCACTTGTTGAAAAACTAATTGAGGCAAAAGATGTTCGGATAATAGGAATTTGGGGAATGGGTGGTATTGGAAAGACCACCATAGCTGAAGTTCTAGTTAGTCGAATATCTAATCAATTTGATAGCTTTTGCTTTCTTCGCAATGTTAGGGAAAAATCAGAAAAATATGGGCTAGTTGATTTAAGAAAAAGCTTTTTTTCGGAACTCTTGGGGATTGAAATTAGAAATCTAGAAATGCTCAGTGTGGTACCCACTTTCATTAAGGATTCACTTAATCGGAAGAAAGTTCTTGCTGTTCTTGATGATGTTAATGATCCAGAACAACTAGAAGCTTTAGCTGTAAATGATGATGATTGTTTTGGGTCGGAAAGTAAAATCATTTTAATAAGCAGAGACAAACAAGTCCTAAAACAAGTCGTAAGCAGTGATAAAAATATACATGAGGTTAAGGGATTGGATTGTAGTGATGCTCTTCAGCTGTTAAGTATGAAAGCCTTCCAACAGAAGCATCCTCCGGCGGAATATATAGAGTTGTCCGAAAGGGTACAAACTTATTGTAAAGGTGTTCCATTAGCTCTCAAAGTTTTGGGTTCCTATTTGTGCAAAAGGACTCCTGAAGAATGGGAAAGTGCATCGACTAAACTGAAGAGATTTCCTGACTGCAAGATTACGAAAGTCTTAAAAATAAGTTATAATGCTTTAGATAGAACGGAAAAGAGCATATTTCTAGATATTGCATGTTTCTTCAAAGGATATTACAAAAGCTGGGTAAAAGATTTATTAGACGATTGGGCAATAATTCGTCTAATGGATCAGTGTCTCATAACTATTGTGCATGGCAAGCTAGAGATGCACGATTTGATAGTGGAAATGGGTCAAGATATTGCTCGGCGGAAGGGTAACCGATTATGGATTTCTACAGATATCTGTCAAATGTTGGCCACAAATGATAATAAGGTAAGTAAGAGAATTAATTCTATAAAAACTTTATAATATCATTTATTAGATTTTTATTATCTAAATCTGATTTACTATGAATTTAAGATACTAGATATATGATGGGATTCAATTATTAAATACATAGATCCCACGTGTTTGTATCTTCAATTCATAATAGATTAGGTCTAGATAAGAATTTCTATCATTTAAAGGAAAAATTACTGAGTCTTGATATATAAAATTCCTATGCCTTTGAATTGTTAATTGTTAGGCAAAGAAAGTAGTTGAAGGCCTATTTTTGGACATCTCTACAATTGGAAGGGTATATTTGAATCCTGCCGTGTTCTCAAGAATGCACAACTTGAGACTGCTCAAATTTTACTGGAGTTCCTGGTTAAAGACGGAAGGTACTGGCTTCATATTTGAATCTAGCGGATCAGATTGTCTAAAAAGTCTTCCTTACAAGTTGAGATTACTTCATTGGGAGGAATTCCCTTTCAAGTCTTTGCCATTAAATTTTTTCGCGGAAAACCTTGTCCACCTCATCATGCCAAATAGCAAAGTGGAACAGCTCTGGAATGGAGATAAGGTAACCTTTACATATATATCTGTCTTTGTTGCTATTTTTTCCCTTTATAATTTCATCAATTAAAAATTTTATTGCTAAGCCCCTAGATTTAAAAAAAAAAAAAAAAAAAAACAATTTTACAGATCACCAATCTAAAAATTTCAAGATATTTTAAATAATTTTTTTTATCATTTTGTAAATAACTTACTGAATTTATTGAATAGAAAATCTTAGGATTAACTATAATATAGTCATAATTGTATATTATTGAGTAAAAGTTTTGTTAACAAATCTTACATTATTCATACCATATGTGATTAATATATTTTTTTTTTCTTTAGTAAAAGGCTGAGCATATCATATGATTTAGAAAGGCTAATGATTTAATTTAATTATTAGAAAGTTTCTCTACTACAAATTATAATCTAATCCAAAACTTAGTATGTATAAGAGTAATAATTAATTAAGCTTTAAAGGAAAAATATGTTTATATAAATAATTAATTTAATTGAAAAATATAAAGGAACATATTTATCTTTACACATAATAATAATAATAATAATAATAATAATTATTATTATTATTATTATTATTTACTTAATTAAAATTTTAATTTTAACTAAAGATAAATTTTACTTCGAAAGTGCATATTAAAATTATGAAAAATGGATAGGAAAAAAATGATATAATATTTTTATGTTATTATGAATGATAAAAAAATTATGAAAAATTATAGTTATGCCACTGACTGTCTATATATGGGCTTTCTGAGAATTTATAGTTAAAAATTATTTCGTGTATTTGTGTTATGCAGTGTTTGCCAAACTTAAAATCTCTTGATCTTGCTTTCTCAAAGCATCTGAAAATAGTCCCTGATTTTTCTATGATGACAAGCCTGGAAGAGATAAATTTTCGTGGTTGTGAGAGTTTGATTGAGATTCCATCATCCATTCAGTGCCTGAAAAGACTTCATTCTCTTTATCTAACTCATTGCACAAAGTTGAGAAGTCTTCCACAAATGCCCAGAGGCATAAAACATTTATATCTCAATTATTCTGGAGTGGAAGAGTGGTCTCCGTCATCTATCCAATTTTTTGACAATCATGTGTTCGTATGTACTTCCCATTGCGAAAACCTTAGAAGTCTTCCAAGAATTATATATTGCAATACTTTTATGAGTCTTCATAGCAGTTTCTGCCCAAATCTCATCATGTCTCTGCTGATTATGGAAAGTTCAGAAGTATTGCCCTCATCAAATGATGGTATTGTTGAGTTAGATTTGGCATTTTGTAAAATGCTCAAAAGTCTCCCAAATGGCACTGGCGAATTGAAACACCTTAAGCTTCTGAATCTCTGGGGCTGTTCATATCTTGAGAAATTGCCTCCTTTATATGGTTTATGCTCCTTAAAGAGCCTATATCTAGATGGCACTGCACTCGCAGAAATTCCTCCTGACATTGGTTCTTTGTCATCATTAGTATTACTGTCTCTAAGTGATACTCCAATGGAAGAATTGCCGTCATCAATTGGTTGTCTCTCTTCACTTGATAGTTTGGATTTGCACAGCTGTAAAAAGCTTAATAGTCTCCCAAACAGCATTTGTGAATTGAAATGTCTTGGGACTCTACAACTCTGGGGCTGTTCAAATCTAGAGAAATTGCCTCCTTTATATGGTTTATGCTCCTTAAAGGGGCTATATCTGGATGGCACTGCACTTGTAGAAATTCCTCCTGACATTGGTTCTTTGTCATCATTAGAATTACTGTATCTAAATGATACTCCAATAGAAGAATTGCCGTCATCAATTGGTTGTCTCTCTTCACTTGTTAGTTTGAATTTGCAGAGATGTAGAAAGCTTAAGAGTCTCCCAAACAGCATTTGTGAATTGAAATGTCTTCATGATCTACATCTCAGTGGCTGTTCAAATCTAGAGAAATTGCCTCCTTTACATGGTTTACGCTCTTTAAGAGGTCTACATCTAGATGGCACTGCACTTGTAGAAATTCCTCCTGACATTGGTTCTTTGTCATCATTGGGACTATTGTTTCTAGATGATACTCCAATAGAAGAATTGCCGTCATCAATTGGTTGTCTCTCTTCACTTTTTGATTTGAATTTGCAGAGATGTAAAAAGCTTAAGAGTCTCCCAAATAGCATTTGTGAATTGAAATGGCTTAAAACTCTACATCTCAGGGGCTGTTCAAATCTAGAGAAATTGCCTCCTTTACATGGTTTATGCTCTTTACAAGATCTATATCTAGATGGCACTGCACTCGTAAAAATTCCCCTTGACATTTTCTCTTTATCATCATTGGGAGTATTGTTTCTAAATGATACTCCAATAGAAGAATTGCCGTCATCAATTGGTTATGAATTGAATTTTTGTAATTGCGTAAATTTGGACCAAAATGCACGTGGCACCATTATGGCAGATGCTGTCCAGAGAATTAAAGAATTAGCCATTGCTAGAAGTTATCCTTATTTTTTGGTTGGTTTACCCGGAAGCAAAATTCCTGAGTGGTTGAGCTGTGAAGGCCCAGGACATTTAATAGAAACTTCGTTCCCTCCTGGTTGCTTCAATAATATGTTCCTGGGTTTTGTTTTTTGTGCTATTCTAGAACTTAAGGCTCCTGTTTTTCATGAGGATGGACACTTAAGATGTCAAAGCAGTTTCAAAAACAATAATGGCTACAGAGAGGCCAATTTTACAAGTGAATATTTCTTTTTGGAAAATACCATAGAATCAGATCATGTGATCTTTTGGCACGATGGCCATGACATTTCCTCTTTAGATTGGCTCAAACAAAATTGTGACATGGAGAACAAGGCATCATTCCACCTCTACCCTGAGAATATGGACTCCAACTATATGACAGAGTGGGAAGTGAAAAGGTTTGGGTTCCACTTGTTATATGACAAGGTTGAGCTAAACAAATGCAATCCTTACAAATGCAGAGAAGCCAAATTTATGGAGCAATTCAAAGAAACAACAAATGCCAGCAATAAGAGAAGCAGGAAAGACTTCTACTCCAGTAATATCAATGGCAACCAGGAGGTGGAAACACAGACTAAAAGATTGAGGCAAAAGTCCTCTATGGAAGATTACTTTTCAAATGCTCAGGATGGGATTAACTACGACGCTACTATGGTTTCTTCAAGTTCTTCATGAGAATTTGCTCCCAAATTCTACAAATTTCTTTGAAATCCGTCCCTACTAATTGTGGATAACTAGGGTTTGCGGCTATATTTCCCTGTAAGTCACCTCCATTTTTGTATTTTTACATTCTTTTGATATATGACAATGTTTTGGCATTCAAACTCTTACATATCTAATCTAATTAAAATGCTATTAATGATGATTTGAAATTTGAATGAGATTCTTCGGTTTAAATAAAAAATTAAACCAAATTGATTTTATTCTATTTTTTCAGTTTTAATTAAAATTAAAAAAAAATTTCGGTATTTTGATTTGGTTATATTATTAAATTAAAAAACTGAAATCTTCGCATACGTCTCTAATTCGCATTCTATTTCTTCTTCTTTACTTTCTTTTTCTCTGATCTTGGCTCTTTTGTCCCTATCACCACCAGCAAGCTGCGTCGACGTCTTCCAAATCTGGGCATCAACTATCTGATCTGTCGAGTCTCATTTGTTTTGGGCATCAACTTTCTGATCTGGCGAGTCTCACGAGCCCATCTGTCGCGACTTCAGTGGCGTCTTCCAGACTCACTCTACGCTAACCTCGGCCTTCTCCATCTTGCCAGTACGTTTCCAGAGTCGTTTCCGATACCAACCCTTCTCTCTCTTGTGATTTTGTTATTTTTGGATGATATTGGTAATTTATTCTGATCTGTAGTGTTGGATTTGCTTTGAAATCTAAAGATTTATGTTTGATTTGTTTCGACTCTTGTGATCTGTAATATTGGATTTGTTTTGTTTTGGTTATTGAGATTTGAAGAACCAATGGATTAAAATGAATAGAACCAATTATTTCGGTTTAATTCAATTCAATTAGTTCTTTACTTTGGTTATTTTTCAAAAGAACATAATTCCGAATTTTGGTTTGTCCGGTTCCTTTATCTTTCAGAGAGTAATTTCAGTTCAATTAATTTTCTTGGTCTGTAAAGTAGTTTTGTAAAATGTGAATTTATTTCTTATTCTGTCTTTGATTACATCGACTTAGATTTCCAAAATTGTCCCTTTGGTGAAATTACGAACACATAGTAATCTTATGAGTAGAAGTATTTTGCATGTCACATAAAGTGGTAAAGATGCATATATTGATATAGAAATCACATCACTTCTATTTGTAATTCATTAATTCTTCCTCAGAGACAATGGGAACTGTGTTTCTCAGTTTATCCCACACTTGCAATGAAAACTCATTTGCTGCTTTATAATTGATTTTATTTGGAATTCTATATGAACCAATCTCTTCATCCTCCAGTAAAAGAAATCCCAAGATACTAATTAACAATTTCTACCGCTTGTGATTTATTTTTCCTTTTCGTTTTTCTTTTCTCAAGAACTGCTTCTCTTATGCCACATTTTTTTGACTGTCAGCTTCCATTTCTCTTCTCCACTCAATGATTCAGAAGCTCTACGGTTTTTGTAGCCTCCAATTTCTCCCTCTCTTGCACAAACTTAATTAGCGACTATAAGTCTTCCATTTCAGGTGAGTTGCTTTTATGATCTAATGCTGCACAATCTATTCCTTATTTGTAAAATTTGCTTCTCAAAAGAAGTTTGAATCGCTAGTTGCAGAAACTTGGGCATTTGAATCTTGATTCTATTATTTAAAATCTGCATAATATGTTATGCTGAACATTTGCTATGTTGTATATGATTGAACCCATATGTCAACGTTACTTTCTTCTTTTGGTTCACCCTCTACTTTTTCTTTGACCTTTTTTCTTTTTGTTCCTTCACCTCTTTGAGAGAAAATTACATGATCTCTTTCCAGGCAATTTGTCTACAATTATAAATTTTTTAAAATTTGTAGCTGGCACCAATAACACCTCAATTATTGTCCAACTGTCCATAGTCATAATATTACGCATTTGGAAGAAAGGAGTTTTATACGTAGAGTTGATTCCTTGACTCTGTTCTTCCTTGCTCTTCCTATGCGTATATAGTATTTAAATTTGTGTACGTGCCTGTGCTGTGATGTTTCTTTCTATGTTTGTCCATGTTATTGTTTATCATGTAGATCTCTTCTTACCATTAGAGAATGTTTAATGTATGTTTATTATGCTTCACCCTCTTCTGTGGAAAATTTTGGGTGGCTGAAAATGAAGAGGAAAAATAAACTCACAAACCCATTTTGACACTTGTTAAGGTTGTTACCTCCTCTAGTAAGTTTCAACATAGTGCTTCGTGATTTTCCTCTTGGTGGCTATGCTAGTTAAGTTCGTAGGACCATGAAAATTTTCTAACACTCTTTCTGAGATTAAGTTGGTAAGTGGGGAAAGAATGAACTGCAAAGTAGAAGCAGCTCTTGGGTTTGTGTTACCTCAGAAACAAAAATCTAGTCCTTTGCTTTGTATGCTAGTTAAAGAAAAAACGAGTAAAAAATCTTGGTTTTGTATTTGATGATTTCTTTTTTTTTTTTTCCTTTGATGAAGATTCCAAACCTTTTGCTAGCTATTAAATTATAAACCTTCCTTTAGGCAGCTGTTAACTGATCTTATGTAGCTCTTTCTTTCATCAAAACCAACTTTGAAGGGAGTGTGTGCCTTCTTTTAAGATCTTTGCTTTATTTAGGGTAAGGATCCACAAAAAAAGAAAGAAAGAAAAAAAAAATTCATATTGCATTTTTTTTTTACTTCTATTTGATTTTTGTTGGATTCTTTGAGGACCAATCTCTGATTATTATATTTTAGTGCTCTTGGCCAAATCCATTTTAATCATACCCTCTAGCCATGATTTTTTATTTGGTGCATTAATTCAGTGGGATTATGAATTACTCTGTTTATAAAGCTAAAATCATCAACTTCTTAATTAGTAAACCAATTTATTTGATTGCTAAATTTGTGTTCTATTTGTCCTAATTGTGAAGTGATTTATTCCAGAATTTGTTGAATAATTGACATATGGGATGGAGAAAGGTGGTTTTAACATAAGGATGAATGACAAATTTTAATAAATAATTCAGTCGTGTAATTCCCGCTGTCAGTTGCAAAACCATGCAATCATTTGCCAAATCTCAGGTTCTGCTTTTGCTGATCACTAATGCTCACCATCATTGTTGTCCCTTTTTTCCCTATGCTTCCCTTCAGTGGTGTTGTTTGTTTGTTTTTTCTTTCCTTTTGGTTTGATTGAGGTCCTTAAAACAATCTCAATATCACTGCTCCTTATAGTCCTAAAAATAATTTATAGACATTAAAACTTATTGACAAATAATCTTCACATGGATATGGATGGTATGGAGTTCATGGAATGGTATAGGAGAATAAAGGAGTTCATGAAATCCTTTTTATTCGCATTTATATTCAATTTCTTGCATGGATCATGAAATATGTGTATGTCTATTCAACTTTTTTAAGCTAAAGTTTCATCTCTAACATGATTTCCTTTATTGATGGAGTGTACTTAGTTTATGTTTTCAGGAGAAGAATTGTATTGCTGATTCTTTAGCACATTGAAACTTGTGGCATTGAAATTAAGGCTCTTATGTGAAATTGCATTCTGTAGCTCATGACGTTCAATTCTGGTCTGATCCACCAAATGAGATATGGGGTTTCCTCACAACAGATGCAGTGGTAGTGACTTTGTGTTAACTCAGGTTGTGAGCCTATTCGTGTGACTATAATTGAGTTTCCTCACAGAAGATGCACTCTAATTTGGTCTCTTTGGAAAAACAAGAACGAAGTGCTTTGGAATTCTAATCAGATTACAAGCTCTGCTTCCTCCTTCTTGAGTCAGTGGTTAGCTACCAAAGTTAGTGACCATCCATCCCATTTTGACTACTCTTCGACAGTTTCTGTGGCTGATTTGTTGATATGGCACAAGCCTGCTTCGGGATTCTTGAAATGCAATACAGATGCTTCTCCCAGTCAGGATCATAACAAAATTGAGCTGGTTGGGTTCTTTGTGATTAGAGAGGACAGCTGATTAAGACTTGCTAAATTGAGCTTCTTGGTCCACCTGATCCGAAAATCGCTGAAGCTCTCTCTCCAAGAAGTTCTTAGCTTGATTGATGAAAGGGGCATGCATATTACCTAATTTATTAACTTATTCAACCTTGATTGAATGCTGATGTTGTTCCTTATGCTGCACTTATAGATGCCCTGTGCAAGAATGGATTAGTGAAATCTGCTATGACTTTATTTGATGAGATAACTAAGTAGGGAATCAAGCCTAATGTTGTCACTTATAAGGCCACTCAAGAATATTACAGTGGCAAGCAGGAAATTTTGTCCATCTTAAATACTTGCAGTTGCGTAAAAGGAATGATGCATGTGGCTCGTGGTCAATGCTCAATCAAGAAATATAAACAGTCAATGCATAGTTCATGTTTCTAAGATTTGATGACCCTCTTGTGGCGTTTCCTTTGCTCTCTGTTCACTTATACCTTGACCGTAAACCATTAGCATTAGAAACAAATCAAGCAGTTCACTATGCTAGTATTTCTTGTCAACAATTACTAGCAGAATTGCAATTATCCTTTTAGTGGATCTCTTGTAAAGTTTCTTGTAGCACATATTTATGGGCAAAAGCAGGTCAAGAATTGAGATTATCAGATTTTTGAAGTGCTAATATATTTCTTGCCTGTCACCTTTCTGCCCGCTTTGTATCATGAAGCTTGTTTTAGATACTTCTAAGATATTTAACGTTGAATATGGATATGTTTTGATTTGTGTCTCTCTGGATGCAGTCGCTGAGATTCCTTGGAAGATGCTTCGATTTTATTGGAGGAGCTTTGATTATTTGATAATCAGGTGTATGGTGTGGCACACGTAATTGTAATGGCTTTCGCAATGTAATTTTAAGAGTCTGATTCTTTGCTGCTGGTACAAGCTCCCCACTCCGAACAGCCTTATCTCTCTTATTGTTGATTCTATTGTCACTGATTGTAAATTTTCTTATTTGTAAATCAGAACACTGTTGTCCATTGCGTAACACATAATTTAGTTTTTAGTTTAATCTCCAGAAGTGAGGTCTTGTCACTCACGATTTCTTACGATGATTTATCTTAATGCAATTTTCTTTTGTTTAATATATATATATATATATATATATATACCTTTTCTTGTTGGTATTTAAAAGGTAGAAAAAAAAAATCTGAAGAAGGTACAAGGCCTAGGTTAGTATAGTTAATTGCATTGATAACGCAATCTCATGTAAAGAAATTAGAGTATGAATATAGGTCTTTTTGTAAAACTCTAAGAAGGAACCTAAGAAATAATAGTATGGGTGTAGGTCCTTTTTGTAGGATTATAAGAAGGAACAAAATAAAAAAAAATAAAGCAGATTATGGGTCCTTTCGTAAAACTCCAATAAGAAATTGAGAAATTAAAGTATGGCAAAGTGTAGATCTTTTTGTAAAGCTCCAAGAAAGAATAAAAAAAATTAGAGCAAAAGTATAAGTCCATTTGTAAGATTCCAAAAAGGAAGTGTAGGTTCTTTTGTTAGCCTTCAAGAAGGAACTAAGAAATTAGAAGGGATTGTAGGTCTTTTTGTAAGAAATCAAGAAGTAAATAAAAAAATTAGAGTAGGAATGTAGCTAGGTCCTTTTGTAAGACATGAGTATAGGTCCTTTTAATAAGACTTTAAGAAGGAAACAAGAAATCATATTACTTTCATGTAAAATATATCATTTGTTTAAAATCTATTTTATTATTATTTATTATTTTTTAAAAAAAAAATATATATTTTTTTAATTCACTTTATTTTTTTTAAAAAAGAAGTACTTGTTGGTGGAGTTGATCAAATATATAAGGTTGAGGGATTAAATTATTGTGATGCTCTTCAATTATTGAGTGTGAAAGCCTTTAAACAAGAGCATCCTCCAGAGGAGTTTATGAAGTTAGCAGAAAGGGCGGTAAACTATGCTAAAGGTGTTCCTTTAGCCCTAAAAGTTTTGGGTTCACATCTATGCAAAAGATCTCCAAAGGAATGGGAAATTGTATTGAAAGAACTAAAAAAGTTCCTCTATCCAAAATTCATAAAATATTAAAAATAAGTTATGATTCGCTAGAGCAAACAGAAAAGGCTATATTTCTTGATATAGCATGCTTTTTCAAGGGCCAAGATAAAGACTGTGTAGAAGATATACTAGACGGATGTGATCTTACTCCAAGTTTGGGAATAATTCATTTAGTGGAAAAGTGCCTCGTAATTGTTGTTAATAATAAGTTAGAGATGCATGATTTGATACAACAAATGGGTCAACATATTGCTCGGCATGAACATGGTAGATTATGGGAATTCACAAAAATTTGTGATATCTTGGCAACTAAGAAGGTAAGACAAGAAAAATCTTTTTTTATTCATTTGTCCTGTATACTCATAGCTTTTTATTCTTTGTATTAGGTGAACAAAGCAGTGGAAGGGATATGCTTGGATACTTCTAAAATGGGAATGACACGCTTGAATTCTGCAATCTTCTCACAAATGCCTAACTTAAGATTACTCAAATTTTTTGGCATTCAAATAAAAAGCACTCGACTCGTGAAACCTTCATATTTGAATATGCTAAAAAGAATCATCTGCAGCATCTTCCTAACAAGTTGAGTTTACTACATTGGGAGGGATAAATTTTGACAACTGTTCCTAAACTTATCTAGTTGTAACATTACAGTCCTTCAACTTAAAAATGTAACATAAAACCCCATCAACTTTCAAATTTTGCACAGTAAAATCCCTCTAACCTTCAATTACCAGTTTTTCAATTAGACGCTGACCTGGACAGTTTTAACATGGAGCTTAGTCAGTATTTCTCTTTTCTCTCTCAAGCCATGTGTAAATTGAATCATTTTTCTCTCTATAAACAGAATAATTTTTCATGCATAAAGAGAATAATTTTACGCTTTGCATAAAAAAGGAGAGAGAAATGTTGACTAAGCGCCACGCGGGAGCTATTCACATCAATTTCTAACAGAAAAATTAGTAATTAAAAGTCAGAGGGATTTTACTGTACAAAATTTGAAAGTTTAGGGAGTTTTATGTTACATTTTAAAGTTAAAGGATTATAATGTTACAACTATATATGTTCAGGGATAGTTGTTAAAATTTATCCCATTGGGAGGAATATCCTTATAGTTCTATGCCTTTATGTTTTTCCATGGAGAACCTTGTTTTACTCAATTTGGAAGATAGCAAGGTTAAATGACTTTGGAATGGAGATAAGGTATACTTTAAAGTATTGATTTTTCAATTTGACCGATAGAAAAAGGGGATAAATACTGACTTGAAAGTTGAATTTTTTGTGCCAATGTGCATGCCACAACTTTAAAATCTCATTTAATGGAAAGTACAACTTTTTACATGTTTTTCTTTTGTTCATAGATTTATTTTGTTGGAATTTTTTTCACTAGATTTTATGTAAACATTATGTTTATTGAGCAAAAATTCATTTTAAAAAGATTATATTTTATGATCTAAGCTAGAATGACTCTTTTACATAAAACTGTTCAGTAACGATTAATGCTACAATCATTTAAAATTAATTTTATAAATTTTAAAATGGTAAATATTTAGTTAATAAAATTATTAGTGTTAGCATAATTACAGCAATTAGCATGATTATAGGAGATTTGTGTAGCATAATTACAGTAATTAGCATGATTATAGGAGATTTGTGTAGCATAATTACAGATTGAAATCAGGGACGCTTGAACGGCCTCATATTCTGATCGAAGAGCCATTAAAACTTGAATGAGATGAAGACGATCTTCACTGATTTTGGCCTGAGATATTTGATTCCAAATGGGTTGGACCTGGGCAAGAAAATCATTCACAGATTGACCTGCTTCTTGTTTCAGATTATGAAGAGTAGTCCACAATTGATAATAGTGGGCAAGTCCAGTGGTCTGATATCGATTAGCAAAAAAATTTCAGATTTCTTTTGCAGAGTCATAATTAGCAAATTGGATGTGGATGGACGAGACAGACGTATTGCGAAACCAGGTAATGATCTGATGATTTTTACTATCCCAATCCTTAAGACGGTCAGTAAATTTTGCATCAGTTTCATCGTTCTCTCTTGTCTTTATAAAATTTTAATTTCTTTTATATTTTACAATATTTGTTTAAGTTTTTTTCTTATAACATAAATTAGAATCTTTAAATTTAATAGGTTGAGTCAAAATGTCAATGTATAAAATATAAATTTTACTATTTTTAGAAAAAAAAATATTAAAATATTTTAAGTTTTCAAGCATATATTTTTTATTTTTATAAATATATTATAAAAATATACTTAAAAATAACAAAATAGTATGTTTAAATTAATAATAATAACAATAATATAATTTTAATTAAAATTAACTTTTTATGATATTATTTTCTATACGATTAAGTACTAATTCGTTTTTATTTTTAGTTTTGACTATTAAAATTATATTTTAAAAATTAAAAATAGAAACTTTATATAGTTTGTATTTTTTAAAATTTTTCTTCCTTTACAAAGTTTATTTTTTATTTGATCATTTAATTTTTCTGGTTAAGAAAACTGAATTCACAAAAATAAAATTTTGGAAAGTTAATATGATAAATTTTAATTATTATAGGAGTGCCAAAAACTAGCTGAAAAATATTTTTTTATGATTAAAGGAAAGTACTTTATATATATGGGCAATTTAATTTTAAGAATAAAATTTATAATTGAAGTGCCAAAAACCTTTTAATGAGTTTTAATATCATCACCCTTAACATTATTCTATTTAGAGTATACTCTTTTCTTGAGCAATAAGAAGCTAAGAAGGAACTCAAGGAATAGTAGTTGAACATTCACTGTGTAATCTCTATTTCTGCCCATTAGACTACAGACTACCCTCTACTACCTCGAGATGGAGATTTATAGGGATTCTATTTTCTCATTTCAACTTAAATAGCCAACTTAAGGTACTATGTACCCAAAGCTATCATTAACTCAAAAGCTTTACGTACTTCAACATCTTATCACTTATGATTCCCATGGTGGGATTTGTGTCCTCTTTATGATATCTGAACCAACAACTCTCTATCACAGCTTACAGTTCTAACTGGGATGCCATTTAGTTAGTCACCAACACTAATAGCAATCTACTATCTCACTTGAGGGATATTATCATACTTTGTAACACATCTGATAGTAAGAGAGGTACTACATCTACTTTATTGCCACAATTATATAAGGCTATCTACTCTCTTATCAAATTTTAAAATTTCCTAAAACATCATCTCATGGGCTATGAACATTATTCCTAGCCTTCGATCTCCTTGAGGCAGCAAGGTTGTATTTTGTACCTCACTGATATACAAAGGATATACTATTCTTACTAAACTTTAGGCAAAACATCTATTGTAATGCAAAAACTGTTCAAGATCCCATATCGAAGACCAGATGGTCTCACTCTGTAGATGTTATCTTTACTTTGCAACTAAACTGAAACCTTTAGTCTTATGGTAACTCCTGATACAATTCTAGCTCATGTGAGAGTAACCAAGTCATTGACTTTGGCTACCACCCAGTTGTGATCTTTGATACTTTAGCTCAAGGATTTAAACCCTTAACTAGGAGTTTCAAACTCTTCTACAGAAATAGAACTCTGTTCTGGCATAACTGCACCAAAACAAAGGCTGTCTATAACCACCTTCATCATAGAGCACCACGGGGATACATGCAGCCCTACACAATAATCCCATGTCGGTACTGTAATCTACAGGTGTTACACTCATTTTTCATATAGGCATTTTAGGGTAGTTTTGCATCCATTTTGCCCTTATATTTTAGTATATTTTATGTTTTTAGCTTTATTTTAGCTTATTTGTTAACTTTAGATACTTTATATTTGATTTTTGTAATTTTGTTATTTTTGATAGGATTTTGTGGCAAATCAAAGATCAATGAGTGCATTAGGAAGTGATTTAAAGAAATTTGGAGTTCTTTAAGCATAGAGGAAAGTTGAAGAAATCAAGTCTTGAAAGAGCAAGTTAGCCGAAATTTGCTTGAGACTTTGCTTAAGATCCTGCTTAGGGTAAAGCGGCAGTGCTTAAGGTGCAGCACAAGTCAAGCAAGAGCATAAAAGTTTATTTTACTCTAAGTCTGTCGAGATTTGCTGAGGGTCTGCTTAACCTTAAACAGACAGTGCGACCAGAGGCTAAAATTTGCTAAGAAGCTGCTTAGGGTTAAGCCGAATCCTAAGCAGACTGCCCAGAACGTGAAAAATGCTGCTGACTTGGATAATTTTACACATCATTTCCTATCCACTCCTTGGCTCTTATTTACTTTTAGGGCAGCTTTTTGGGACCATATAAATTCATCATTTCCTAATTTTTGCGACAAGTGGAAAGAGAGGAAAGACAAAAAGGAAAGAAAATTTAATAGAAAGAGAGAGAGGAGACGCCATTTTCTCTTGGGGAGGAGCTGCTGCACCAGTTTTGGAGCTCTAGAAACCAGAGACTTTGGTTCTTCCACCTGGGTTTTTCTATTTCAGTCCTCTTATCATGTTTTTCTTACTTTTCCATCAATATTTCTTGTAAATACCATCATGAGCGAGTAAACTCTTTAGATTTCAGAGTTGGAAAATATGTTTTAGATTAATTTGTGGATTTGGACTGGGTATTTCCTTATTTTACATAAATATGAGTTTTGATTCATTCCTTGTGTGCTTGATTTACTTGCCTAATGTTGGTACCCATTGGGTATTGTGTTAATCTTTGATTGAAGGACCGAAAGGTGAAAGTCATTGATAGATAATCAAGGATTGGAACTTAAAATCACCTAGATTTAGAAATAAACTAGGATTTTAAGAGGAATTAATTATTGGTTACAAAACTTAATGGGTTTTAAAGTAATCAAATAATATACGAAAGTAGGTTTGGTTATTTTAGAACACACTTTGGTTTGCTTGAAAAAGATATCAAAGGAATTTAGAATTAATTTCCTTCAAACTCTATTTTTCCCTAAAAATTGGAATGCCCAAGACAAATCCCAATTAATTTATGCATAAACCCCCAACTCTGGAATCACTTTTAACATAATTAGACTTTAATTTGAATTACCCATTGTTAATTTAGTTTAATTGAAAACTAGATCTAGAATTTATTTGTTTGCTCTTTACCCATTTCAATTAGATTAATCAATTTCCCTTGCTTGTTTACATTTACCATTTATTCATCAATCATTAGCCCAAATAATCGCTTCATTCATAGTTTGGTAATCAAACGTCAAATCCTCGTGGGAACAATACTTGATTCATCACTTTATTACTTGAGACGACCCGTATACTTGCGGATTCGCCACATCAAGTTTTTGGCGCCGTTGCCGGGGAGTTGTTGTTTGATATTAGATGATTTGGTTGTTTGGTTATTTTAGACATTTTCTTTTTTATTTTCTTTTATTATTACTTTACTTTGTGTTTTTGTTTTTAAAATTTTCTTTTATATTTCTAATTTTGTTTCCATTTGCTTATCTTGTGAGGTATTTCAAAATGTTTCATGCACAAGTCTTCACAAGTTTTGCTCAATTGCACTTGGAGCCCTTTTATGCTGCTTGGGGAAGATTTAATGATATGGTAGAGAGATTTTCCAACCACAACCTTTCAAATTAGTCTCTAATTCTTTGTTTCTATGATGGTTTGGATGAAGCGACAAGAAATTGGGTAGATTATGGAGCTTGGGCAACTGGTGATCATGTTCTTCAAAGAGGTCATGAGGATGTCATTCACTTGTTGAGTGACATGGCAAATTTTGATTACCATTAGCATTGGGACCCTTCACTGCAGGGTTGGAGTCACCAATATCCCCCATACCACAAACAACCCAATATTTTACACCAATCATTTGAGTTTGAAGAAGAGAAGGGAGTGGGACATGAAGAGGCAGAAGATAAATTTGAAAATCTCTTTAACCAATTATTGAAGATTCAAGAAGATCAAGGAATGAAACTTAAAGAGATGGTAGCTAAATTGGATGATCTTGAAACATCAATGAAAAAAAATGAGCTATCAATTAAGATGATGAATGGAGTTTATGAGGAGGAACAAAATACTCAAGCTGGGGACAATGGGTTAAGCTATGATAATGCTTCATGGGAATTTGAATCTGCAGAAGAAGTGGAGAGCCTCAATCAGAAAAAGAAAAATCCCTTAAAGATGAGTTACCAATAGAGTTTCCACAAGAAAATGAGTTACTTGAAGAAGAAATAGAACTTAAAGTTGAAGGAAACAACTCTTTTATCCTTGGAGAGTCATTGGAAGAGGGCTTATATGGAAATGAGTTAGAAAAGAAGTTGGTGGTTGAGGAAATTGATAAAACCATCAACTTGAGCTCATTGATGGATCTTTCACATACACCACCAGAAGACCCTTTTCTCTCATGGATACCTCCTTCATCATTTTATATCCTACATGAGCTAAAGCTTTCTTCAACCCAAGCATGTGATTCAACTCCAAGTGTTGTTCATGCTACATGGAAATTTGCTTCAAATCTGGCCAATCTTGATGACACTTTACATCAAGACCCATATGTCATATTATATGATAATTATTATGGAAGGAAGCCACTTTTTGATTAGCATATCTGAAGGGGTCAAGCTAATGACCTTAAACAAGCGCTTATTGGGAGGCAACCGAAGTTTACTTTTAGTAGTTTGTTTGTTTTCTTTTTTTTTTTTTTGAGTTTTTGAGTTTTGCCCTCATTAAACTCAAAAGTGACATTTGTTTATCTTTTGTAGGTCATTCATGAAGATTGGGCAAATTGACACTTATAGCAAAAATAAAGAATTGAAAGAGAGCAAGTATAAAGCAAAATACTGCACTTTATCCAGTACCTGTGAACAGTAACACTTTTAAACTTGTGCTAAATTGCTGATATTGTAATCTACTTGATAGCACATGTTTAATTTTGTGTCTTGTGTAAATTCTGTGAAATGCAACTTGAATGAGGATCAATTTTGATATTTAGGACTGATGTGAGCTTTATTAAAGTGCAAAAATAGTATTTATTAAGTTTTACCTTTTAGTGTATATATAGTTTTTGTAGTCTGTTAGAATTTGCATGTTTTTGTTTGAATTGCTGCTAGTTTTTGTAGTCTGCTAAATTTTGTTACTGTTCACGCTACTGTTCATGCTGCTTAAGAAGTCAATTTCTATGTTTTCTCTGCAATTTTTGAATGTTTGGAACCTATCTCAAATGCTGCTGAAAATGTGCTTTGGGTATAAGCTTAGAAATAAAACCATTTCGTTGGGTTACAGAAAGGTAATTACAATCCATGCCTAATTTAAGCTGTTTGCCTTTCAATTCCTTCATGATTGTGTTATGTTTGATAAGTTTATGAGAGATGATGAGCTAAAATTCTTTAATTTTATGGTGTTTGTGTGTATTTGGTAATTGCTGAGGGTCATGATAGCATTCCATAGCATTTGGACTGTTTTTGGTAAGTAAAATCACAATTTTTCCCAAAACCTGCCGAAACTTGCTGATGATGTTGCTTACTAAGCTGTATCCTATGCAAATTCTGCTTAACCCTATGCAAATTCTGCTTGACCCTAAGCAAATTTGTGATTGACCCTAAGCAACACCAGAATCGTTAGTTCATCAATTGCTGCATGCTTACCCTAAGTTGTACCTTAGGCAAATCTTGCTTAACCCTAAGCAAATTTGTGCAGACCCTAAACATTACCCAGAATCTTTAATTTCAGCAATTGCTACATGCTTAACCTAAGCAACTACCCTATGCAAGTCATGCTTAACCTTAAGTAATTTTGTGCTTACCCCAGCAAAATGTCTTGTGCCACTAGTAGACCCACCAGCAACAAGCTGAACAACAGTAAAACCTTGACAGCAGAGCTTGAACGATGTGATAGTTTAGTACTAGTTTTAGTTCTTCAATTCAGTTTTAGTTTCTGTTTTAGGTTTATTTTGTAATCTGTTTATTTTAATCTTCAAACTTTAGTAATACTTGTAATACTTTGGTAATTAGTTTTTATGATTATATTTACATTCATTTCCTTTAGTTTAGTTTATTCTATTTTATCTTCTGATATGGATATAGTTATTCTATGAATGCTTTTTAGTTTAATTCTTGATTTAACTGTTAGATCTTATTTCATTACATTTATTTCATCTTCTTGCACATTATTTTTATACTTTATCTTTTATTCAGTCCTAATTTTGTTGATATTGATGAGTTGCACAATTTACTTTGAGCTACATATGTTTAACATCATTTTGAGGTAACGGCTTACCCTTCTACTATTTATGTTTATGGTATGTTGCCAATGCTTATAGTTTGTTGCCAATGCTTATGCTTTTGCTTACCCTACGCAACAGGTTAAGCAACATCTTAAGCAGTGTAAATTCATACATTTGGGATACTTTTTCACATTTTTCTTTCTAAAGCTTCATTGTTAATATCATTTTGAGCTAATTTTGAAATACTTGAGCTTATATTGATTTAATCCCCAATTGTATATATTTCATTAATTGATTAGTTCACACAATTTTGCCCATCTTTGCATTCATTTTAGAAATTGAGGACAATGTTTCATTTGAGTTTGGGGGTGAGGGAAAAATTTTTGCAAAATTTTTAAAATTTTCTTTAAAATTTTCATTCATTCATTTATTGCATTTCATTCATCCATATATAGATAATCCATACACTTATACATATACCACACACATGTCTATACTCATATACATACATTTGCATATAGTTTTCATATAGATTACACTTAGTATTAATTTGATTTATGCATTCATTTTAGGATCATGCATATCATAAAAATAAATTTTTACCTTGTCCTTATAGGATTGAGAATTACTTTGAAGAGCAATTGAGCTTACTTTTAGAAGGGTTTGATGGATTGAAAGTTCTAGATAGGTGCAAAGTTATTAGATTCTTGCTTTAGTTTATATCTTCTTAGCCAAGGGCCACCCAATCAATTGCATTGACTTTGAGTGCCTAGAGAAAACTCTAGGGTGAGAAGTAGCTAATTGATGTCTCACCAATCCTAGAACAATCTTTCTAAACCTTTCAAGGTGAAATCATAGCATACACTTGAAAAAGAAATGATCTAGGCATTCTTTGAATTTTAAACCCATATTTTAACCTTAGCCAACCTCACTGCAAAATTTCCTTTTGGAACCAATTTGAGCCTATATTTATCTCTCTTATTTCTTTGGAACCCACATTAATGCCTAGCCATAAACCCAAACACTTACCTCCCCTCCATGAGAATAATTCTTTGAGTGATAGATACACTTAAAATAATAATAATAATAATAATAATTAGTTGGGAGAAGTGACTAAAGTAAAAAGGCTAGCAAATTCAATTATGGTATGTAAAGTAATTCACCACCCAAGTACACAAAGAAATGAGTTTGGGGGTGAATTGAAAGGGACAATTGTAATTCAAAGTCAATGTTATTTATATAGTCCCTCTAAAAGCTTCAAAAATATATGCTAGCATTGGTGAATAGTTGTAAAGTTTCTTCTCCCATGTGATTCAAAAAAAAAAAAAAATTTGTGTCTTGATCTTTTAATAATTTGATTATTCTCATATTTTGTTACCTTTATCCTTTCTTTGTTAGCCACATTATCACCCCCTTGGCCCCACTACAACCCTTGAAAGTCCTTTTGATCTTTTGATGGTGTTTTGCTACATTAGTGGAGATTGGAATAGGAGAATTGCCTATGGGATTGGGATATCATTAATCCATTTATTTACTTCCATCATTATTTGAGGCACTTTAGTTTATGGATTGCTCTAGAGTCTATTTGGGCATGATTATTATTTGTGATTGATTGGTTTGGGTTTGATGATATGGATAATTGACCCAAAGGCTAAGCGGTGATAACTTTGATAAGAATTAAACTCTTTGCATCTTGAAAGTGGGTATATGGTTTGTTGGTGGTTAAAAGTAAGTTTGAGAGTTTGGATAAGTAATGTTCATAAATTTAAGGTAAGGTACCCCAAATTGCATTAATTGTTTTAATTTGCTTGAGGACAAGCAAAGGTTTGAGTTTGGGGGAATTTGTTACACTCATTTCATATAGGCATTTTAGGGTAGTTTTGCATCCATTTTGCCCTTATATTTTAGTATATTTTATGTTTTTAGCTTTATTTTAGCTTATTTGTTAACTTTAGATACTTTATATTTGATTTTTGTAATTTTGTTATTTTTGATAGGATTTTGTGGCAAATCGAAGATCAATGAGTGCATTAGGAAGTGATTTAAAGAAATTTGGAGTTCTTTAAGCATAGAGAAAAGTTGAAGAAATCAAGTCTTAAAAGAGCAAGTTAGCCGAAATTTGCTTGAGACTTTGCTTAAGATCCTGCTTAGGGTAAAGCGGCAATGCTTAAGGTGCAGCACAAGTCAAGCAAGAGCAGAAAAGTCTATTTTACTCTAAGTCTGTCGAGATTTGCTGAGGGTCTACTTAACCTTAAGCAGACAGTGCGACCAGAGGCTGAAATTTGCTAAGAAGCTGCTTAGGGTTAAGCCGAACCCTAAGCAGACTGCCCAGAACGCGAAAAATGCTGCTGACTTGGATAATTTTACACATCATTTCCTATCCACTCCTTGGCTCTTATTTACTTTTAGGGCAGCTTTTTGGGACCATATAAATTCATCATTTCCTAATTTTTGCGACAAGAGGAAAGAGAGGAAAGACAAAAAGGAAAGAAAATTTAATAGAAAGAGAGAGAGGAGACGCCATTTTCTCTTGGGGAGGAGCTGCTGCACCAGTTTTGGAGCTCCAGAAACCAGAGACTTTGGTTCTTCCACCTGGGTTTTTCTATTTCAGTCCTCTTATCATATTTTTCTTTACTTTTCCATCAATATTCTTGTAAATACCATCATGAGCGAGTAAACTCTTTAGATTTCAGAGTTGGGAAACATGTTTTAGATTAATTTGTGGATTTAGACTGGGTATTTCCTTATTTTACATAAATATGAGTTTTGATTCCTTCATTGTGTGCTTGATTTACTTGCCTAATGTTGGTACCCATTGGGTATTGTGTTAATCTTTGATTGAAGGACCGAAAGGTGAAAGTCATTGATAGATAATCAAGGATTGGAACTTAAAATCACATAGATTTAGAAATAAACTAGGATTTTAAGAGGAATTAATTATTGGTTACAAAACTTAATGGGTTTTAAAGTAATCAAATAACATACGAAAGTAGGTTTGGTTATTTTAGAACACACTTTGGTTTGCTTGAAAAAGATATCAAAGGAATTTAGAATCAATTTCCTTCAAACTCTATTTTTCCCTAAAAATTGGAATGCCCAAGACAAATCCCAATTAATTTATGCATAAACCTCCAACTCTGGAATCACTTTTAACATAATTAGACTTTAATTTAAATTACCCATTATTAATTTAGTTTAATTGAAAACTAGATCTAGAATTTATTTATTTGCTCTTTACCCATTTCAATTAGATTAATCAATTTCCCTTGCTTGTTTACATTTACCATTTATTCATCAATCATTAGCCCAAATAATCGCTTTATTCATAGTTTAGTAATCAAACGTCAAATCCTCGTGGGAACGATACTTGATTCATCACTTTATTACTTGAGACGACCCGTATACTTGCGGATTCGCCACATCAACAGGTTATAGCATAGTTACTACAGTACATCCCAACAGACTAGGTCTCTCAATCTCTTATCTCATTTGAACCCACAGATACCAGAAACTTACCCTAACTGGGCTATCCCCTAACAACTGCTAGAAGTAATATCCTCACCTCTATCTAGAGTAGCTGTACTGCAATAACTCACCTTTATGTACTCATGTCTTATGCTAGATAGATACGCCACCTAGCCCAATACTGATAAAAACACAAAACTTTTAGGAATACGTATCCCCGTGGCAGACCTCAACATGTCTGCTAGCTGTAGTTCACATCACCATGTACTCCACCAAAATCAAGACACTAAACTAAAGCACTCTTATATTATCCAAGAAATAATGCAGAGACTAGAAATAAGGAAATACAGAAGAAGACGAAATAGAATCCTATACTCCACATGTGACCTCCTAATAAGACTCTTTTTAAAATCTTAAATGTACACTTTCTCATGAATCTAGAGCCTAAGCTCTGATACCAACTTTTTCTTGACCCAAAATCTAGGCCGGACTGATATTAGGACTTCGGTTAGTATAAAGCCCCCAAAGCCCATAGTAAGCCTAATTATTCTTAGCCCAACTATAAGCTCAACACGGCAGTCCAATTTCAAGAAAATAAGCAGACAAAGTTCGGCCATAAATTGGACTACCCAATAGGGAATAGTCGTTCACCCGACTTGTAATCACAAAATATACATCAAATTAAGAAGCTCAGCTCACCCTCATAATCCTCAAACAAATCCAAATAATCTAATGGGAGCTCAGCTCCCTCATCCAAACACAATCACACAATAACTTTTACAACATCCAACAAAATAGGTTATTACAATCTTAGAAAATTTTAACACACTACTAGTACATGCGGAGTTCTAGAATATAGAACAAGGAAATAAAAACATAATTAATCTGCTTCTGGTAAACCTGTGAGAAAGAAACAGGTTAATCTCAAAGAGCCCTCTTGTTACCTAAGAAAAAATAGTTGAACAGGAGTGAGTGTTCGACTTATAGAGTAAAATATTGATTTTAAATATAATTTATATAACTATCTAAGTCTAATGTATTCCTATATATAAAATGCAACATACGCACCTACTTCCAAACAATTCAAACAATATTCGCACAAAAGATAATTTGAAGCACTCACATACTCATGTGTCACATAAATCAATATATATATATATATATATATATATATATATATATATATATATATATATATGGGACTGATCCCCTATATAGCTCTCTTAGATTCTAACACCTGCCAGCGAGATCAATTCTAGCCGAATTTTCTCTTAATAATCCAAATGAGGTGGTCAGCGAGATCAACTTAAAACCATAGTCATCCCGACTTATCTACATACAAGGATCGAGTTCCAGTGAGTCAAGTTCTAGCTGTATGGGACTGATACCTTATATAGCTCTCTTAGATTCTAACACCTGCCAGTGAGATCAATTCTAGCCGAATTTTCTCTTAATAATCCAAATGAGGTGGTCAACGAGATCAACTTAAAACCATAATCATCCCGACTTATCTACATACAAGGATCGAGTCCCAGCGAGTCAAGTTCTAGCTACGTCTACCCACCCTACCCATATCCATAATAACACAACGCCCACACAACTCCAAATTACCTTAAGGCGACATCCACAACAATTTCATCAAATAAATATGCAATACAAGGCGTGCCTAGTATTTAACTATGTACATATATTTATAAGTGAATACATGGTATGTCTTGAATATATATTAATATTAAAATTATAAATAAAATTAATATATACTCATAGATTAGCCAAATGTCGCTGGAGCGGTTGAGAAGATGAGGAAGATTGACTTGGATCACCTAAACAATCATATTCAAGAAAATTGTCAATATTAATTCAAAACAAAGAACTAAAAAGTCTAAGACACCTTAGATTTATGCCGAAAATTCATTAGAGTTTTTCCTACATTTAGGATTTATCTAACCTGCAAAATAACTCAACTAACACTTCTCAATTCAAAAGGCCTCAGGCCCATAATGCAACAATTATACAATACCCTTCATGGATTTGTCAAAACAATCAATTCCCACATAAAATAATTATTTAAAAATTCAGGATGTTACAAAAAATTTAATTGTTAATTGAAGGATTTTATTAAAAAGAAAAGCCAATTTAAGATGAGCATGTTTGCAACTATTATATGTTGTTAAGATCAAACAATATAAAAATTAGAAGAGAAAAAAAATATACATAATGAGTAGAAGATCAGAAAACAGTAAACCAATTTGAAAAGAATATGTTTTAATTAGTAAAATAATTATTGATTTCTTAATTAAGGAGGTTTTTTTAAAAAATAAAAAAGAAAAAAAAGGACTAAGAGGGAAAATGTCATTTCTTAACATGAATATTTTTATATACAAATTTGCATAAACATTAGATAAGTAGCTCAACGAATTCATAATAAAGTGAGTTT